>NW_024082680.1:64031-122631 GCF_003009895.1 Hyaena hyaena
ATCCGGATGGCCAACAGACACATGAAATGATGCTCAGCATCCCTCCTCATCAGGGAAATACAAATCAAAACCACACTGAGATACCACCTCACACCAGTCAGAGTGGCTAAAATGAGCAAATCAGAGGACTCTGGATGCTGGCAAGGATGT
Source organism: Hyaena hyaena (assembly GCF_003009895.1). Lineage (NCBI taxonomy): Eukaryota > Metazoa > Chordata > Mammalia > Carnivora > Hyaenidae > Hyaena > Hyaena hyaena. The sequence goes on from NW_024082680.1 coordinate 64,182, forward strand.
GGAGAAACGGGCACCCTCCTACACTGTTGGTGGGAATGTAAACTGGTACAGCCCCTCTGGAAAACACTGTGGAGGTTCCTCAAAATATTAACAATAGAACTCCCCTAGGACCCAGCAATAGCACTGCTAGGAATTTACCCAAGGGATACAGGAGTGCTGATGCATAGGAGCACATGGACCCCAATGTTCATAGCAGCACTCTCCACAATAGCCAAAACATGGAAAGAGCCTAAGTGTCTATCAACGGATGAATGGATCAAGAAGATGTGGTTTATCTATATGATGGACTACTACATGGCAATGAGAAAGAATGAAATCTGGCCATGTATAGCAACATGGATGGACCTTGAGGGTGTTATGCTGAGTGAAATATGTCAGGCAGAGAAGGACAATTATCATATGTTTGCATGTATAAGAGGGTTAGGAGGAACTTAACAGAGGACCATGGGGGAGAAGAAGGGGGAAAACAGTGGGGGAGAGGGGGAGAGGCATACAATGAGAGACTCTTGAATGCTGAGAACAGAGTACTGATGGGTGTGGGGGGAGATGGGCATGGAGGAGGGCATTTGTGGGGATGAGCACTGGGTGTTATATGGAAACCAACTTCACAATAAACTATTTATAAAAAGAAATAAAAAATTAAAAAATCAAAGGAGACAGCTCTAGTAACTTTAGTATATTTAATTTTTTCTAGAGTTTATGTAAAATAGTTTTAAATTTTAAAATCTCACATTTACGATAAGTAATAAAAGTTCTGAAAATGTAGTTTTGCTTTTGTTTTGTTTCGTTTTGTTTTGAAATAAGTTCTACACCCAACATAGGTCTTGAACTCATGGTTCTCATGAGTAACCCATGGTAACTCAAGGTTAGGAGTTGCATGCTCTGTGGCACCTGGGTGGCTCATCCGTTAAGTATCTTTATTTCAGCTCAGATATTGATCTCAGGGTTTGGTGAGATCGAGCTCCATGTCAGGCCATGCACTGACAGCACAGAGCCTGACGGGAATTCTTTCTCTCACTCCCTCTTCCTGTCCACCCCCCCACTCTCTCTCTCTCAAAATAAATGAATAAACATAAAACAAAAAAAGATTTGCATGCTCTACCAACTGAGCTAGCCAATGCCCTGAAAATACAGTTATTTTCAAGCTTAGAATATGTCCAACTAAGACTGTGCAAAGTACTGTATCCAAAAATCCCTTGAAATAATTCTCTATGCTTATTTTATATGTAAGCATAAGGGTGCATGTGTTTCTATTCTTTCATAATTTTGAGGCTTTTCTTCCTCTCCATTTTAATTTAATGTGATGTTATTTTTAATATGTATAAATGTACATGCTTCAAAAGTCAAAATTATGTAAACAAATATAGCATCTACTCTTCTCCATTTCAGCTGTTTATTCTGAATCATTGACTTTCTGTTCCAAGATGATATTCATAGGCAACTGTTTAATTATATTAAAAATTGTACCGTGTTCAAATATCTTCTCCTTCATTGCTTTCTTCTGTTTGTCTCCTCTGCTGAAAACTTTTTTCATTTGTTTTACAGAACAGTAACACCTTCTTTCCTTACATTTGTTTTAAAGGATGTTCTAATGTTATCTTGAATATATGCTGCTGTCAGGTGTTGGATAACAAATTGACTTTTTTTAATGTATAAATGACTTTTTATCTTAATATCTTAATATTATTGTATCTTACCCATTTTCTTAATATCTGGTATTATCCTAGATCAACATTCCCAGAAAAAATTCCCAATGGAGTCTTTAAGCAAACAGGTACACTTTAAGATCATGAAATTTCCTCAAATTACAATTATAAATTGTACTTGTGATCCATTGTTGACTTTTTTTTTAGCGAATTATAACATGTTGGATCTTCTTCGCCTGTCATCTCTATCACTTTTTCTCAGATTCTATCTTGTTCTTTATTATTTTTTATTCTTGGTTCTTTTAGTTACTATTTGGTATTTGAATTCAAAGCTAAGACTAAAAGCGAAATAGGGATATGATTAGAAGAATAGAATATTTTTTTCATGGCCTTAAATACATATATTGATAAGAAATAAATTATTAAAATAATGAATTTGCAATAACCTTTAAAAGGTACAAAAATAAGTAGAAAGAAGAATAAAGATAAAAACAGAAAATAACAAAAATGAAAACTACAGATATAATAAATAATCTGATTCTTAAAACAATAGCAATAAACCACCAGGTAATTTCATTTAAAAAATAAAAAGCATAAATATATATAATAAGAAATGTAAAATGTAGGAGTTTCCTGGGTGGCTGAGTCAGTAAAGAATCCAACTCTTGATTTTTGCTCAGGTCATGATCTCATCATTCATGAGTTCAAGCCCCATATTGAGCTCTGCTCTGACAGCATGGAACCTACTTAGATTCTTTCTCTCTCCCTCTTTTTCTGTCCCTCCCCTGCTTGTACTCTTTCTCTCTCCCTATTCCTCCCTTTCTCTCTCTCAAAATAAATAAACATTTAAAAAAGAAAGAAAAAAAATGTAGTAACTACTGAAATAAAAAGTCTTATAGGAAATTACATTATCCAAATCTATGAGAATAAAGCTGAAAATCCCCATGAATTGAGTACTTTTTAAAAAAAATTTTTTTAATGTTTTATTTATTCCTAGGAGAGAGAGAGAGACAGCATGAGCAGGGGAGGGTCAGAGAGAGAGGGAGTCACAGACTCTGAAACAGGCTCCAGGCTCTGAGCTGGCAGTCAGCACAGAGCCCGACGCGGGGCTCGAACCCTCGAAGTGCGAGATCATGACCTAAGAGAAAGTCGGACGCTTAACCGACTAAGCCACCCAGGTGCCCCATGGTTTTAAATACTTTCTAAAAATACATAAAATCCCTATGGGAGATCAAGTTTCCAAAAGAATGATATCAAAAAATGAAATAGAGAAAGTTTTCAAGGACTCCCCATCTCCACAAAAATAACAAATCTCTGGTGGTTTCTGGGGATTCTTCCAAATATTTAAGAACTTAAATAATATTGCTGCTAATTAACTGGTTACATGAAATGCAATATAAAAAAAACTTTATGGAGGGGCACCTGGGTAGCTCAGTTGGTTAAGTGTCTGACTGCTGGTTTTGACTCAGGTCATGATCTCATGTTTCTAGGGATTGAGCCCCAGGTTGGGCTCTGTGCTAAAAGCATAGAACTTGTTTTGGATTCTCTCTCTCCTCTCTCCCTGTCCTTCCCCCACTTGTGTGCTCTCACTCCCTCTCTCTCTCTCTCAAAATAAACATTAAAATAAGAAAAATTTATGGAGCAATTATAAATTGATACCGGATAAAGGTGGTACAAAATAAATAAAATTACTACTAATAAGTATTGATGTAAAATATCAAATAAAGTATTTTCAAATTAAATCAAATGTATATTATAAAGATAACACCAAGTGAAGTTTACTTCATAATGCAAAGTAGGAATTTAAAACTTTTATATGAGGAAATTGATTAATATTATTGATCATATTATCAGATTTAAGGGGAAAATTATAACATCACTTCAGATTCCAGAAATTTCCTAACCAATATTTTTAAAATACTCAACAAAATGATTATCAATGTATACATTCTTAATCTGAATATGTAACATATATACAGGCACATTTACAAAGCACACATACACACAGACAAAAAGCTAGGGAAAATACTATGCTAAGCTATGGGAAAATACTACATTCCTCACTTAAATCTGAAGCTACTATTATGACTTTTTTTAAAACAAAAATATAATGTTCTATTAGCAAAAGCAGTTAAAATAAGGAGAAAGCAATTAAATTTTGGAGAACTAAACAATTAGAAATGAAAAGATGCAGTTCTTGGATTTTACATTGAAATTCTTGAATTTTCTAGATATACAATCTTACCAAATGTAAATGGATATAGTAGAAACAGCCCCTCTTCAGGAGCCACCCAGGAGTCCACCCAGAGTCAACTCATTATAACAAAAGACACTCCTATCACCAGGGAATTCCAAGGGCTTTAGGAGCTCTGTATCCTGACTGGGGTCAAAAACCAAATATTAGAATAAAGGATGATTCTCCTGCTCTTCTCACTTAGTAATTACAAGAATTTTAGGAGCTCTATGTTGGAAAGTGGGATCAATTATCAATAAAAGATTCTCCAACTGTCCCTATTTACAAGGATTTCAGGAGCCCTGTGTTAGGAAACAGGGGCAGAGACCAAAATACATATTTCTCATTATTTCACAAGAAGCTTCTGGAAATCTTTTCCTAGGGAAAAGTTGAAGGCAATCATCAAGTTGCATTTCACCTCCTTCCTTAGTGCTTAAAGAGCTCTAACTCTTAGTAAAAATTTAAATTATATTCTAGCACTCTTTCTCACCATATATTTCTTCAATGCTAGTGAATTTCATAACTAAATATTAGAATTGCTACATGAATATAGAACATCTTTATTTAAACTTAGTAAAACTATGCAAAATAACACTTTTTAAAAACTTTTTAATTTGTTATTTATTTTGGAGAGAGAGACAGACAGAGTATGAGGAGGGGAGGGGCAGAGAGTGAGGGAAACACAGAATCCGTGAAGTAGGCTCCAGGATCTGAACTGTAGGCACAGAGCCCAATGCGGGGCTTGAACCCATGAATCACGAGATCATGATCTGAGACAGTCAGATGCTTAACTGACTGAGCCACTCAGGCGCACCAAAATAACACTTTTTAAGGAATTTAGTCCTATAAGGAAAACCTATTTTGTGTAATATTTTGATAAATTATTAGAATAATGGCATATTATGTTTTTGTTTAGTTGAAAGTTTTAAATACTTTTTCATCTATTGCATTATTTTAATGTTTACTTCCACAGAGGAGAATTGATAGACTTTGTTTTCATGAATAACACACATACTAGGTCTTTTTAAAAAAGGTTTCTGTAGACCAAAAATGTAAATCAATTTAAAGATAAGCACTAAGCAAATTCTAGTACAGATGACGAGATTTCACAAGAATTGTGATGAAGCATTCAAATGACTGAATTGTGAAAGCTACTGGCCAACTAAATATATACTCATGGCTGGACCACATTTTCAACAGATACATAATGAAGTTATTCTCTTTATCCCCAACTCTGTGGTTATTACCCTATTTCTTAGGTTGGTTATTGGCATTACCATCTATTCTTACCAGTGATTCTCCTCTGCCCCTTTCCACTTTATCCCATTCATTGTGTTAAATAAATCATAATTTGATCTCTTTCTATATCTACAATATTATATTTGATCTCTATCCATATTTATAATATTATATCTACATATCACTGGTGCATGAACATATTTTACAACTTCATTTCCATTTCTATGACCTCAGTTCACCCTCATTAGTGTGTTTAAACTAATTATAAAACCCTTCCATCTCATTGCTTTGTGACTTATGCTGTGCCTCTGTCACCATCACATCCAGAGTTGTCATGCTAAAACACGATTCTGATAACCTAACTTTATACATTTAAAAGTCTTTATCAGTCTTTCATTGTCCATAAAACATAACTCAAACTCTTAGTATGGCAAATGACGTCTTTTATATTCTAGTCCCAAATTAAATGTCCAAAATCATCACTCTCTCTACACAAATCCTAGTTTGGCATTCAGGCACACCAGGCATTGTAATAATAATTTATATTTGAAAAAAAATTGTTACTTCTGACAGAATTGCCTTTCTCCTCTACTTTATCTGTTAAATTCCTGCTTCCCCTTTAAGAGGTAAGTCATTTATCATCCCTTCTATATAACCTTCCCAAATTTCTGAAAGAACATTTCATTATTCATTCCTCTACAATACCAGTTAGTTCTTTGCCCTGTTATAGAATACCCTGTTTCTACTCTGCCTGACTTATTTCGCTCAGCATAACACCCTCAAGGTCCATCCATGTTGCTACACATGGCCAGATTTCATTCTTTCTCATTGCCATGTAGTATTCCATGGTATAGATAAACCACATCTTCTTGATCCATTCATCTGTTGATGGACACTTAGGCTCTTTCCATGTTTTAGCTATTGTGGAGAGTGCTGCTATGAACATTGGGGTACATGAGCTCCTATGCCTCAGCATTTCTGTATCCCTTGGGTAAATTCTTAGCAGTGCTATTGCTGGGTCATAGGGGAGTTCTATTGTTAGTTTCCTGAGGAACCTCCACAGTGTTTTCCAGAGGGGCTGTACCAGTTTACATTCCCACCAACAGTGTAGGAGGGTGCCCATTTCTCCACATCCTCGCCAGCATCTAGAGTTCTCTGATTTGCTCATTTTAGCCACTCTGACTGGCGTGAGGTGGTATCTCAGTGTGGTTTTGATTTGTATTTCCCTGATGAGGAGAGATGCTGAGCATCGTTTCATGTGTCTGTTGGCCATCTGGATGTCCTCTTTGGAGAAGAAGGGCGGAAATGGTGGGGGAAAGGGATAGAGGCAAACCATGAGAGACTCTTGAATGCTGACAAAAACTGAGGACTGATGGATGTGGGGGGGAGGGGGGGAGGGGCATGGAGGAGGACACTTGTGGGGATGAGCACTGAGTGTTATGTGGAAACTAATTTGACAATAAACTATTTGTAAAAAAAAAAAATAAATAAATAAATAAAAAATAAAAGGCAAAAAAAAAGAATACCCTGTTTCTATTGTGTGATTCATCTATATTTTCCTTTTTATTATTGTAGACCAGGTCTTATTCATGAGAGGCAGTATAATATATAGTTTTCAGATTTGATGTTCTGTGGTCAAGTAGACCTGGGTTAAAGTCCAAGAATAAGTGGATTTCTGGTAAATGTCAGATGAATGAATGGATAAATAAATTAAATGAACTGAGAACCATCCCATGCATCAATGTATTCTTTATCCCAAGAATTCCTCTCCTTTCACAGGACTACTACATTCCTTCAAAGTCTTATTCCCTTTCATTTAAAAAATACCTAATCTCATTTAATATATAGAGATAAAAAATAAGTTTAGAAAGATGCCATGTAAATGCCCATTTTGTATTCATTGGTAAAATACTACTTGTTAAACGACTGGGTTGAACTTCACAATATATGGTCCCTTCCACTCACATCCCACAGTCTCTGACTTCAAGGGGCACTTCCTGCTGTGTGGTAAGCTTATGTTTAGCCATGCCTTATAAAGATTTTATGACATCATTAAAATATAATTGTGCATCATCTAATTATGTCATTAACACATAAAAATTATGTGATTAGAGCTATTTACATTAACATGAAATTACATCGAATTATGCTAATAGGCAAATACAGGATAATTAACTAAAATTAATTTTAAAAGCAGAGAAATTAACTCAGATAAACTACATTCAAATATCATTACATATTTAGAAGTAAGCAAGTAAATATTCCTGTTTTATCTGTACTAGTTCAGGCTTTCATCCACATGTCAACCAGCTTCTTTTTTCCCTCTCCTATCCACACTCCATATATAATACAGTTACTGCTCCAAAATACAGATCCTGTATATTACTTCTGTGCTTAAAAATCTTCATTTTCCCTGTTAGAAATAATCCACATTTATACTCCTCAAAAGCAGGATTGACTTTAACTTTCAGTGAGTTTTCTGAATCTTTCTAGTAAATTATCAAATCTGAGGATGGTTTGGCATACCCTTGAACTTGCAGTCAGTGTCAGAAGTCAGAGTGGTGTTATGTGGACTCTTCCTTCTGTCTTTATAGTTAGATCTTAACTCCTTATATTTGGGTTCAAAGTCTTGGGTAGACTTGGAGGACTGTAAATTTACCTTCAAATTTGGCTAATCTGGATAGTAGCTTTTGTTCAAATATTTGCAATAATTTTAATAAATTCAGTTTATTCATCAGAACGCTACATTGGCTTCTTCCTGTAGGTATAATATTTAGAAGTACTACTGTTATTCTATTTACAGTAACTTATAATTTCCATTTAATTTCTTCTTTAAACCCAACAATGATTTTAAGTGTGCTTTTTAATATCCAGGTTAGAGATTTTTAAATTTCCATTTTTGTTAGGTTCATTTTTTTGTTAAATTTTAGTTAGATTCACATTAGGGTTTTTTTTTTTTGTCATTATAAGTATATTGATTATGTTGTGTTGGGAATAGGTTTGGTTTATATCTATTAAGAATATGTTCAGCTTCTTAAATGTGTAAGTGTGTTTCTTTTGCCTCACTTGAGAAGATTTTTGCAACTATTTTAATGTTTCTCTAGCTCTTCACTCTTTTCTGCTTCTGAGAAGGATGAAACATGTTAGCTTTTATGGTAATGAAACAGATTCTGAAGCTCTGTTCATTTTAAAATATTTTTCCTCTGCTAATCAGATTGCATAAATTTTATTGATATGTCTTCAAGATCACTGGATCTTTCCTTCATCATTTCCACTCTAGTCTTGCATTTATCCAATAAATGTTAGAGTTTCATCCTTTTATAATTTACATTTTGTTCTTTTTATCTTTTATTTCTTTGCTGATACTTTCTATTTTAATTTATTGAGTGTTTGTGACTGCTCATTTGACATTTATGTAACTACTCATTTAAAAACATTGATGATAATTCCAACATTTACACAATTTCATTTTGAGGAATTGTTGATTTTCTTTTTCATTGAAAGTTGAGATTCATGACTTTTCTCATTCCAAGTAATTTCAGAATGTATCCTGGCCATTCTGAAGTTTTGAACCTCTAGGTCTTGTATACATCCTAGAGATAACATCAATAGTTTCTTGTTTTGATGGGTGATCAACCTATAGATCAGGTTGTTTTGACAGATAATCAAGCTGTGAGTTCTAACCCACCTTCTCCATGCAGCAGTTCCAATGTCAGTTTCATTTAATAGATTTTACAATACTATTAAAATTTGTTCCATGTATGCACCACTTGGTGGTTCATCTGACATCTGTATAAAGTCCATGCAGTCTTAAAGTCTTGGTATATAAATTAGGCTCAAGTCCCATAGTGCATAAATTGAAGTTTATTAACAACTTCATGGGTCATTTTTCTGAGCTTCTCACTTCTTGCAACCATTCTGATAATTTCTAGTTCACTCAAATTCTCCTCCCCGCCCCCCCGAAATTCCTCTGGCTTGTAACTATTCACTTCCACAACTGTGTCATGCCCAGGGCCAAAAGGCAGAATAACAGAAAATAACAAACAAACAAAAAGCAATGAGGTTCTGCCATGCTCTGTTGAAACTATAGCTTCATCACACAAAGAAGTTCCACACCTTCAGGGTTTGGGAGCCTGTAGGTTCACAGTGACACCACTCTTACTGCTGTCACAGCTGCCATCATAATATCACTTTGGGGTTGTGGTGCAAGAAAACAGAGGAAAACACTATCAACAATTGCCAAAGCATGGAAAAAACCCAAATGTCCATCAACTGATGAATGGATAAAGAAGATATGGCATATATATACAATGGAATAGAACTCAGAAATCAAAAAGAATGAAATCTTGCCATTTGCAACAAACATCATATATGGAACTTGAGTGTATGATGCTAAGCAACATAAGTCAGTCTGAGAAAGACAAATATCATGACTTCACTCATATGTGCAATTAAAGAAGCAAAACAGATGAACATAGGGGAAGAGAAGCAAAAATAAGATAAAAATGGAGGAGGAGACAAACCATAAGAGGTTCTTAAATACAGAGAACAAACTGAGGATTGCTGATGGGGTACAGGGTTGGGGGATGGGCTAAATGGGTGCTGGGCATTAAGGAGAGCACTTGTGAGGAGCACTGGGCATTTATATGTAAGTGATGAATCATTAATTATACTACATGTTAGCAAACTTGGATTTAAATTTAAAAAATAATAAATACATATATAAATATATAAAACATAAATAATCAATAAACAAATAAATAAGGAAAAAGAATGAAAGAGAAACAAAACACAGGAGTTTACTCTTTCTGTGCTTAGGAGTCCCCTTTCTTACTCCTTAATTCAGATCTTTTAAAGGGTTTTTCTTTGCATTACTATATAACTGAGTATGTTAAGATCTGTCCAGGGGGCACTGAAAGAAAAATATGATAACTCCACACTGGCTAAGTGACACATTGAATTCTGGTGTCCTTACACAATTCACCTATTTCTGATTATTTTTCTGATTTTTATAATCAATCAATAAACTAGTAGAATTTTAAAGGTATTTACATATGGAGAGTGTAGTGAGTGAGAAATCCTAATGGAATGATAAAAACTGTATGTAATAAATTATTTCCACGATTATTTTATGGAAAATAAGCTTCCCAAATTGATTACAGAACAAATATAAAACACACAATTATCTATAACTTCTTAAGAATTGTAATCAATAGTTTTTAAAAGTCCTCCCCTAAAAAAGCACAAGAACTTGAAGATTTAGATAAATATCAAAACTTCAGCAAATGTTATAGAATCTAGGCAAATCTGAGGACTCCTAAACTTTATCAGGCTTATATTCCTTTCACACTAAAATAGGACATGCAAGGATACAAAATAAAAAATGTAGCCCAAGGGTACCTGAGTGGCTCAGTAGGTTAGGCATCTGATGCTTGATCTCAGCTCAGGTCTTGATCTCAGTGTTGTGAGTTTAAACCCCATGTTGGGCTCTGTGCTAGGTGTGAAGTCTATTTTTTAAAAAATGTAGGGGCCCCTGGGTGTTTCAATGGGTTAAGGCCTGACTCTTTATTTCACCTTGGTCATGATCTCACAATTCGTGAGATCAAGCCAAGCATGGAGCCTGTTGGGATTCTTTTTCTCTCACTCCCTCTTTCTCTCTATCCTTACCCACTTCTCAAAATAAATAAACATTTTAAAAAATCCAAAAGAATATAGCTCAAATTCATTTATGACATAGTTGTATAAGTCCCAAGTGAATATTAGCAAATCAAAGCCCAGATGTATACATAAAGATATTACAGCCAAATAAAGTTTAATCCCTGAACTATACAGATTATTTAGACTTAGAAAATTTGATAATATAATTCATGCTTTTAATATATTAAAGGAGAAAACTTATTTAATTATTTTAAGGATGAAGAAAAACACCAATAACTAATAAGGAAATCTCTTAAGAAAAATAAGAATAGAAGGGTATCTGGGTGGCTCAGTCGGTTAAGCATCCGACTTTGGCTCAGGTTATGATCTCACGGTTTGTGGTTTTGAGCCCTGTGTCAGGCTCTGTGCTGACAGCTCAGAGCCTGCAGCCTGCTTCAGACTCTGTGTTTACCTCTCTCTCTGCCCCTCCCCTGCTCACACTCTGTCTTTCTGTGTCTCTCTCAAAAATAAATAACATTTATTTAATAAATTAAACGTTAAAAAAATGTAAAAGAAAAGAAAAATAAGAATAGAAACGTCTTTGCTTGAAAATTGACATCTACTCAAAACCTCAAGTAAACATCATATTTTAGTTTAATATGCTTGAAATATTTCCTTTAAAGTCAAGAAGCAATATATGTTAACCATACTGTGCTACATACATCTTACTAATATATTACTAGTTTACATAATGAAATATTACAAATAAAGTAATTTTTACAAATCTAAAATATTTTCTAGTGTTATTATGGTGATAGTAACTACACTTGTGGTGAACATAGCAAATGTACAGAGTTGTAATTATATATAAATATATATATATACACATTTATTTTATTTAAGTTTATTTTTGAGAGAGAGAGAGAGAGACTGCAAGCAAGGGAGGGACAGAGAGAGAGGAAGAGAGAGAGAGAGAAAGCCAAGCATAGAGCCTGACATGGGGCTTGATCTCACAAATATCATGACCTGAGTCGAAATCAAGAATAGGATGCTTAACTGACTGAGCCACACAGGTTCTGCTATATATTTTCAATTATACGTGTACATATGATTTTCCATCCTGTTTCAAATTCCTTGGTTTCTACACAGAAACTTCTCTTTTGTTGATCTAAGAAATAAGTTTTTATAACATTATCCATGCAGTTTTTAATAATACTGCATGTGGCTCTATGTCATTTAATGAGGCATTTCTCTTCATCAGTCTGAGAAGTTTTGAAATGTTTTCATGCTGTGCACAAAGATGAGAATTTATAGACTATGCTTGACCATAAAATTTTCCTGTTTTTATCTATTTATAAATAGATTTGAGAAGCTGGTGGTCTACTTGATGTCGAGTTCACATCTTACTTACAAAAATTTATATGGTCTATTGAGAAAAGTTCACATACTGTTAAGTTTGAAAAATTATTACATAGCTTTCCTTTCTCCTCACCACCCAAAATAAGGAACAAATAAACAAATCCACTATTAAGAGTTTGGACTTTACAGATTTTAGGGGATAATTTCAAATATTTTCCTAATAGATTTTATCTACATGATGGAAAACATGTTAACAGAAGAATATGGGTAGATGTGGTTGCATATACTATTGTCTCAGACCATTAAAAAGAAAAAGAAAACCACCCACATCTAACTGATGTACAGTTTTAGACTGTACACAATGCAACAACATCAGCTGTGTAGTGATGACCAGAATGCTAAGCTGAATTCCCTTTAATGTGGCTCACCCATCCACAAATGAAAATAGTGCTAATGTAGGAAACAATAGTACTTTTGTTTAACTTCATTTTTATTTGCTGATGAAGCTTTATTTCAACACATCTTTAATGTATCTATCTAGTTCCTGATAGCCATGTAATAAAAGGGAGAGAGCACCGTCTAAGACAGACAAAGCACTGTTATTTCAAAAGCTGGCCCTTCTATATAGAATTCAAATGATTTCATGAAGCATCTCTATTAAGAGGTGAGTAGAGGTGTTACTGGGGGCTGGCATCTTAGATCACTGTACATTTCCTTATTTTTTTATAGTGAGAGAAGTAAAACAAAGTTAGACTTTTTATGCATAACTCAAGTCTATTTCTTACAAAACTGTTGAAACAAAGGCAAGCTATATTTTAGATCTACAAAAATAGCAGACTGTAAATATAAATAACACTGTATGTTAACTAAGTGGAATTAAAATTAAAACTTTAAAAAAATCACAGACAGTAGTTTTTTTTTTTAAATAGCATTCATTTTGTTAAATTTCTAGACTGTATCTTAAGCTGAAGCCATCAGGTTACAAACCTTAATATTCTGTTAAGCCAAAAATGCTAGTTGTGGTCAAATGATTCACTCATCATCATTAGAGTACATATGCAGGGAATTTGATCATTGTATTCCCAGCTGGCAGCTTTTACTAACATCTGGGTTATTAACATCAGAATCAGCAATCTAGAGAATTGTTCCTTCTAACATATCCAGCTAATCCTAGACCCAAATTAGTTCTCCTCCAAACCCACCTGCAGGAAAATCTAGCAGTCAAGCATATAACCCTTGCGTAGAATTGTTTGAGTTAAATGTAAGCGTATATATTAGGATTAAATATTCCAGAAAAACCCAGGCCTGACTTTCTGTCTGTAGAAAGCTGTCAGTATCATGTTCCTGGAAAGTAAAAATCAAGACACCAACGTTCATTTATCAGTGAGAAATTTCAGTGAAGATTCGGAGATTCTGACTGTTACGTAACCAAAGCTTTTTGAAAGAAGGGATGTTTTCCTCATACTTGAGACAAATAATCACAACTTGAGAAGTATCAAATCATAAATATTTAGGAACTGTTTGCTTATATGTAATATACTCATAGCAGGTTGAAATGGTAGTTATGCTACTGTTTGAGCTTCTTAGTCCTGAAAATGATTACTGCCTTGTTCTTAACCTAGTTTAAGGAAAGTCCTACCACATCATGAAAGGAACCCAAAACCTCTTCTGATTATACACCAGTTATCTTACTGTATTTACAAACCATCAAGATAGTTTAATGCCAAAATATTCAACCAGTTTGGGTTTTGTTCCCAAAGCCTTACATCATTGCTATTTTCTCTATGTGTCCCCTACACAGAAATTTGTGTGCTTTCTCGTGGAATACTGATTTTGATTCAAACACACATTTGACCAAACTCAAATATGTTACTTTAATAAATGAAGTTCCCTAAATTAGTAAACATTTTTAAAGAAAACATTACATTTCTAAAAGTCAATTTGGCAATACTTAAATGTGTTTAAAACATACACCATTTTATTCGTAATTCTTTTAAGAAATTTATCTTATGAAAATAATATATAGTGTTCTTTTTTTCTACAAGATTGCTCATTGGAATAGGAAAAACTGAAAAGCACTTAAATATTCTACATAATAAAACTAGTTAAATAAACTGTAGTGTGTTTCTATCATGGCTTTCTAGTCATTCATAGAAAATCACTTCAAGTATATATGTGTTTACATAATATATGATAAAGAAAAATTATTAAGCAAGAATGTAAACTATTAAACACTAAACAGCGTAATTGTGTGTGATATCATGATTGTGTTCTATTAAATATATACATACTTTTTTTCACTAACAAGAAGGATATTCACCAAGTTGTTGACAATAATTACCCATGAGTGGTGGAATGATGGATGTTCAATTCAATATTTTAGCTTAATTTATTTTTTAGAATTTTCTCTAATGGAATTAATTGTTGGGTATCAAAATAAATTCATTTAATTTCTCTTAAAACTACTTTACTCTAAGGTCTTCTGTGGTTCTTTTAAGCAGAATTAAATGTTCTTTCTTCCATCTTCCCAAGGCACTTTAACCACTTATCCTAACAGTATAAATATACATTTCCTTGACTGATTCTATCAACAGATTTTGAGGTTTGAGGAGTAGGGGCTATGATAAAATCATCTCTGCATTCCCTGGTATTAGCAGACCACTTGACTCATAATGACACTCATCACAGTCTTTAGAATGAATAAATGAACAAATCATTAAACAAAGTTTGTCTAAATATATAAAAAGAGAACTGAAATTGATCTGATTAAGTCTAACTATCAGAAACTACTTCAAGTTAAACTAAATTCACAGGTATTTAATGCATTTCTACCTTCTAAATTAAAATAGCTCATCCAGAACCATACACACTGTGAGTCCTCAATTAATATTGATTGAGATAATTCTAGAAGAGGCATGAGGTAGGCCAGTAAATAACACAGAGAATCTTAACTCAGATCATGTTTCCAAATGGTAACTAAAGCTTCTAGTGAATCTGTTAGGTGGCAATTCTATTTAGAAAGGTGAATTGGGGGTAGGCTTTTAAGTTATTTATTTTTATATACCAGCCTAAATTAAGAGAATTTCCAGGATATTATAATTTGAAATATATTGATATTTCATTTTAGCATCATAATGTAAAATCACAGAATATTTGCACACACTTAAAATAATGATAGTAATAATACCAGTAACAATAGTAAATATGCCACATTAGATCTCCTAGTTACACTTACCTACACATACTGAAAGTTGAGAACAGATGAAATATTTCATTTCTATTGTTTATAAAGCCTAGTCCTGGCAAATATAGTAATTACAGCAAATATTTGCTCTCTTCATCACTTTGCTTGTCTAGGACTATGTTAACTAATTTACGTATCCTTGTGATCACCAGAACTGTTTCAGTGCTTATTATACTTCTGCCCATTTTACAGATGAGGAAACTGTGATACAAGAAGTATATTTCCTCTAGGATCATGCCAACTGGTATTTTATGCATACACATCTATCTAATGTCAAAAGCTGTACGTTTAAGTGCAATACCAAAGTGAGAAAAATTATCATAACCAGAAGAAAACACCTTCACTTGATATTCAAAATATTCAATCTCATGTGTTACATGTTAATTCACATTTTTACATAATTAAGAAATTGATTCTAAAATTCTGTGTTGAAATGACTTGCACAGACTTCTAAAAAATAATAATGAGGATAAATTGAATGATGCCTGAAAGGTGCTTTTGATTCCTTGTGAAAAAGCAATATATAAAATAGGAAAAAGTATTGTATTAAAATACTTATTTCAAGGAGGGAACCATAGGTAAATGTTTGAATATATTTGTTCTGGATACCAAGGGTAATGCATACCCTACTTAAAATAAGATATATATACTATTTTATAATTTAGAATTCCCATACTATCATACTCAGAGAATTTTATCCACTATATGTTGTCTCTGCAAGAGAAAGACAATAACTATCATTAGATGTTTATAAAGTAAGATAAAATGCATCTTGGGAAAGGAGCCTGATCAAAAAAAAAGAAAAGCCAAGATCAAAGGCACTATTATTACTTTAGTAAGAAAGCAAAACAATCTGCAACCAGGAAACTCTTACATCTTAAAGGAAAGATAAAACAAAAACAAAAGCAAAAAACCTCAGGAACTAGAAATGGAACTGGATTCATCAGGTTCTAATGATAGAACCTTAATGTTGTTCATACCCAGCATCAAAGAATAAACATTTCAACACTCTCAACTGCTCTTTTCATTAAGTTGTGAGACATACAGTAACAATCCTTGTCTAAAATCTCAAAAAAAGAGCCATGCATTTGTGAATAATACTTTTAAATACTTGTGGATATCACAGTTTCTAGGTGAATCTCAAAGAGTTGCTAATTATCTTGCTTGTTTCAGTGAATACCAGTTCCCAATCAGATGGAAAAGGGGATTATGATAGGCAGTAGAGTCTTCAAATTTAGTTCTAAAAGAGCTTTAAGCCAAGTTGAATTTGATTTCATGTACTGCAATATACAATAGCACCTGTAATCTGGTGAACATTTCCAGAAACCTAAAAACAGCTTCCTTTTACAAATGAAAGACTTCAGATATTTTAAGAAAATTATCTGTCCCCTAAGGCATTTTTACATTTAAATTTTACACTTAAATACCCTAAGACCTTATTAAATTAAGTGTGAGATATTAGCTAAAGATCCCTAAACTAGACAATTGAATTAAACATGGTACATCATACACTGAAAAATTAAGCAGCCTAAAATCTAAAATAATTTAATGATATGGGATGATGCTTATAAAATAAATTCTAACTGAAATATTACATGATTTATTAGACATTTACAATTTCATTGTCCATCCTAGCAGTCTGCCTCATCACCATGGTGCCAGTTATCTTTCCCAGTTATCTAAAAACAACTTATAAAATTCCTTAGAAGGTGAGTTTTATATCCACAGAGGATAACAGAGAGGTACTGAGATGTGAATTTCAGACATTTATTCAGTTAATTTACAAAATTTGTATATCTCGCATACCTGTCTTCAAATGGGCAGTTTAAATTCATGCCTCAGCTAAATTAGAAATTTTCACCAGTCATGGCCTTTCAAGTTTGCTAAAAAATGCATGCACGTGAAACATTTATTTTATGGATGCCTTAACTAACATGAAAAATATCCTTCCAAACCTCCTCCAAGTCTATAGGAAAATTTATTTTCTTTAATTTTTTTTCTGTTTGCACATTTCTTTGTGGGAAAGAAATGTGTATTAATATACATCACTACCATCCTAGAAGAGGCCAACTAGTAGCTAAATTCGGCATGTCAAAAGTGTTACTCCCAGCTTAGGAATACTGACCATTGGTTTGTTAGTGCTTTAGAGTGGAGGCTGCCTCATCTTCACAAAGTTCCTAAGAAACCAATGTTTAAAACTACTGTCAATAAATTTATTACAAGAGAAGTAAAGGTACAAAATGGACAGAATATTTGTGTTAGTCTGACTAGTGGATTGTCTCTGAAGACAAATTAAGTAGGAATCCTATTATGTGGTGATGTGGTAAACGAAACATCAAAAAAAAAAAAGAAAAAGAAAAGAGTTCTCTGATTCAAATATATAATGATCTCAGTTCCACTGGCCCAGAGACTGGTACCTCCCACTCACTAAGAGGTCTACAAGTGAGAGGAAGTGGCCAAGAGTTCAAGGCCTCATCTGAACATCTTCCAAAACTTAGAAACTGCTTGGAAAGAGTGACATAACCAAAATGGTCTTTCTGGCTTCCTTTTCCTCTCCTTATTTTTTCTAGCTAATCAATCATCTCTCAACAAACATGCGCATACATTTTTAAAAATCTTTCTTTAGATATGCTAATTTCATCAGTCCATTTTGTATATATTTCCATTTAGAGCTGTTAAATGTTTTTTTAATTCAATTTACAGAAGACAAGTTCTTTTTCTGTGTACAAGTTATACTAGTGTTTTGTGTTTCCTGATTTTTTGTTTAATGAGACTTCGAGCCAACACGGGGCTTGAACTCATAACCCTGAGATCAATACTGAAGCTGAGATCAAGAGTTGGACACTTAACTGAGCCACCCAGGCATCCCTGTGCTTTGTGAAATTTTATCAAGGGGAATATATTAATTACACTTCTAATCAGAAAAAAGTATTTTAAAAATATTTGCAAACAAAATCTTACTAAATAAAAAGTAACAATAATAACATACAGTTTGAGAATTGTTTAAGCTACTTTCTATAAGTTCTCACCGATTCAACACTTTAACTTATTCCTCTGTGATTTTTATGCTTCCCTTGATACAGCCCAAATTTTTATTTCACTTTTGTCTATATGTCCTGCTTTTTCACTCATTATCATTAGTAAGATTATTTATTCGTCCAGTCTTCACATTTTTCTTAATTATTTCTAATTAATCTACCATAGCACTCAAATCTGCTTATTATTTCCAGTTCTCCTTTTTGACTGGAATTCTATCTCAATACAACAGAATTTTTAGCTGAGGACTAAACCACACTTGGGTACGATATAATTATTCTATGTTCAAAACAACTTGACTGTAGAAGCCATTTGAGCTTCATTCATCTGAAGCCTGATTCTCAATTCTGGCATGCCAATGGTGCCCCCTTTTCTTACTGCCAGGGCTTGTTGTCAGCTAGTATTTTAGATAGAGATAACAGCTCAATAAAGGGAGAGCTGTGTAACAATTATACTACAAGGAGACCGTAGAGATACCTAATTACACTTTTCATCTCAGAGTCTCAAGATAATCTACTAACTATGGTTAACGGAGCATTAGAGTTCCCCAGGGAAGATTTGAACTTGGACTGTATGCCTTGGAAAGCTGTTGACGGTCAGTATCAGAATTCACTTTATCTCTATGACCTATGCCTAACATTACATCAAGTGTTGAGAAGTCAGCCCTGCAGCAGTATTTAAGAAAATAAATCATAAACCCTTGTCTGCATGCAATTAGGGAGACTCGATCATAAGTACAAAACTACTAAAATACTATGTCAGACCGAATTTGATATTTCTCCCTTCAACAAAAAACTATCTCCTACTGTGTCCACTGCTGCTTTGAAAAGATGAGTAATGATATCAAGTACCAACAAAAGGCCATTTGCTTTTTCCTGTCTAACTCAATTATTAAATGATCCGTTACCAGATTGCCTTTTATTCTCTTACGGCAGGTGTTTCAGACTCAGATAATGAGCCTTATGGTGCAGGCACTGCATCTTTAATTCCATTTAAAAGCTGGACTTCCACCCAGTTGGGCAGAAGGGTAACTATGGCAATTGACTAGTGACTCAGCTGGAAGGAGGGACATTGGTGAGTCATCCATGATTTAATGCTGAGCTTCTTATAACCAGTAGACTATTTTAGCGATTTTAAGGAAACAGTCAATGGAAGTGTTCTCCTGCTGGTGTTGAAATACCATTTCAAGTAATAAAAGAATGATTTCGACTATTTGTGTACATGAGCATAACTGAATGGAGAGGGAAACATTCAGCCATTCTTAACTTTTGGTTTTCTATGGAAAAAGCATCCAGACAACAAAATTTTTTGCATTTTTCCTCTGAATATTAAGTCACTGTAGGGCAATTCTTTTCAAAACAAGAAGATATTTGTAATCTTATTGGGCTGGGATGTTGAAATGTTCTAAGAAAAATTTCCTTAAGATAGATATTAGATTTTTAAAAATTAATAAAAAGAAAGTGATTCTGGTGATTTTAAAACTCCTACAATATAATGGCCAGAAAACTTGGCAGGGCTACCGCTACCTCAATATATCCTTTGGATAATATATATTACAAAGAAGAAGAAAAAGGAGAAGGAGGGGAAGAAGGAAGAGGAGGAGGGAGACGATAAAGAGGAGGAGGAGAAGGTAGAGAAGGAAAAAAGGAATGAAGAAAGTTTCCTTAGGCAACAGAATACAAAATAACTAAATATCCTCTGAGACAAACTTGTAAAGAAATTTATCCAAAAGCACTTTATAGCCAAAAAGGTGGCAGTTAAGGGAGAAACAAGAGAGCAAGAATAGGAGGAAAGAGTAAAGGTAAAGAACTATATTTTTCATATTCCTTCAGAGAAAATTATCATTTGCCTTCATCCTTAAACTCCCCTAATTGTTTTCAGGGTGTTTTTATGGAGTTTTGACTTCTATTTTTTTTTCACCCTCAGAGTAGAAAACACAACCTTTAAATGGAAACTAAGGACTCTTCTAAGAAACTTGGAAATTCTTAAATACAGATTTGTGTCTCTGGAAAAAAGTACATGAAATCATGAAGAAAATGTAACATTTATAAAGCTTACAGAGTGTAAAACATCAAAGTTTAAAAATGCAGACAGTAGGTCACTCCCATAACAGAAACTTGACTTGATTTAAATGAAGGATATCTCTACGGTGAAAATTCCGAGGTAAATTTCTACTTTCTCTTAATACACACAGTTTACTCTGCTTAGGAAAAATCTAAGGATCAGGTTGTATATAAATACTTCTGAACTTTCTAATTTGGTTCTACTTATTACCTTTTTTCCTCCATAAAGCTTCAAATAAAATTATCTTAGTTGTAATCATAAAATATTATATTTCATGGGCATTTTAGTATGGAAGCATTATGACTGGTATTTTGATATTATTTTAAATAATTATTTTACTATCAGAAAATTAAATATTTATTGAGGGCTGGATTTCAGATAAAAACCAGTATTACTTGGGGCGCCTGGGTGGCTCAGTGGGTTGAGCATCTGACTTTGGCTCGGGTCATGATCTCGCAGTTTGTGGGTTCAAGCCCCGCATGGGGTTCTGTGCTGACAGCTCAGAGCCTG
Source organism: Hyaena hyaena (assembly GCF_003009895.1). Taxonomy (NCBI): domain Eukaryota; kingdom Metazoa; phylum Chordata; class Mammalia; order Carnivora; family Hyaenidae; genus Hyaena; species Hyaena hyaena. The sequence continues at coordinate 85,150 of NW_024082680.1, forward strand.
GAGCCTGTTTCGGATTCTGTGTGTGTCTCTCTCTCTCTGCCCCTCCTCTACTTGTGCTCTGTCTCTCTGTCTCAAAAATAAATAAACTAAAAATTTAAAAAACAAAGCAAAACAATATTACTCAAGAGATATTTATTTTAGGGGCCCCTGGGTGGCTCAGTCAGTTAAGCATCCAGCTTTGGGTCAGGCCATGATCTTGTGGTTGCTGAGTTTGAGCCCTGCATTGAGCTCTGTGCTGATGCTGACAGCTAGGAGCCTGGAACTTGCATTGGATTCAGTGACTCCTGCTCTCTCTTCCCCTCCCCTACTCACACTCTGTCTCTCTCTCACAAAAATAAATAAATATTTAACAAAATTTCAAATTAAAATAAAATTTTAAGAAAGATTTATTTTAATATAGACAGTATGGTTCAGTTTACTTCATTTTATATAATAGATGCATATTTTAAACTTTGATCCCTCCAGAAATATTCATAAAAACTTTTATGATAGAAACTTCAAGTAGTCTTTACTTTGCACCCAAACCATAAGAATAGTAGTTAAATAGCACCAAAGTTTATGCAAACTAGTAGAAACTTTTAAATCTTTTCATTACTTTAATAAAAATATTTTTATCATCTAATATTTTGACCCATCTATAGCTATATGCTTAGGAAATGAAACATTAAGTAGTATACCATATTACAGAACATTAAAAATTGGCAAAAATTATATGATATCCAGTTTCTGTTTTATCCTAAATATTTGTTTGAAAGTAAGCTTTTCTCTTCTTTGTGCTCCAAGCTTGCTGTATTGATTTATCGTGTTTTCTAAATGAATGAATTATCCCAAACTATTTTATGTACTTTTCTTAATTGTAGAGGTATTTTAGAACCACTGAACAATTGTGTTGGCTTTGGTGTATCTGAATATTGATGGGAATAACTTTAATTAATCATTCCTTTTAGCAGGACACTCACTAGTCAAATAGTACCCATACAATGATATTTAATCACACTAGTCAAATTCTCTCTATCCTGTTCTTGATTAATCCTAAATAGCTTTGAGGGGGAGGAGAGGAAAATTAATATTTACTAAGCATAAGATCTCTGCTAAGCATTAATCCACACAATTGACCTGAAACATAAATATTACTATCTTCATTTTATAGGTGAAGAAACAGAGGATCAGAGAGCTGTAATTACTGTATTAAAGTTAGACTTTAACTATGAATAGATAGAAAGTTGCTCGAGAATTTGACTTTAAAATCCATTCTTTTTACCTTTACATATATTGCATCCAACATTTTTCTAATCTAGAAGACTTGGATTTATTAACATATATTATATAATCTTCTAATAAAATAATGATGAGGAAGGGGAAGAGGAGGATGGTAACAGCTAGTATTTGTTAAGTTCTTACTTGCTTATGGGACCCGGAATGTCTGGGTCTATTTCTCACTATGCTAGTCAGTAGGCAGGTGACCATGGGAAAACTCATAATCTTTTTCTGTGCTTCAATTTCTTCATCTGTAACATGGGGTAATATAATCATGTAGCCCTACAATTGTTGTGAGAAATAAATGCATTTATGTGAAACACAAATGGGCATTTAGAGTAATGCCAATCCTAAGAGTAAACCTTCTAATAAAAGTTACTTACTGCCAGTTTTTGTGTTAAATGTGTAACACATATGATCTGAGCACACATTCAGGACCAGGCCTGTCTTTTGGAAAGATACACCACTGTGGCCTTCTCCAGGTCCCATGAATAGCTGATTGATATCTAATGGATATCTACATTTTTTTCTCTTTTCTGAATATATTAAAATTCATTTTGAAATTTCAATCTGGAAAGATATCCCAAGAGGCCTCTAAAAGATGCCTCCAGTATAGTTCTTTTGCAGGTCTGATTAAATTGGGCTGCTTTCTCCGAGGTGCCCTGGTTCCACAACCTTCAAAGAATTTCCCCTGAAACTACTTCTGCCTCATCTCTTCATACCCACTTTATGCCCCGTTACTCCCATTCACCAAGTGCTAGTGTGGTGGTGGCAATCACAGAGAAAAAGCATGGGTGGGTGTGAGAGGTTTATGGGAAGTAAAATACATAGTAGCCAATGAAGGATGCAGCCAGTCCAGCTGTATGGAATACAATTATCACCTTCTTTTGCCTCCTGTCATGTCTCTGCATAAATATAACTTTTAGGGAGTTCATTCCCGGGCTACAGGATTGGTCGAGTGCCCTCTAATATTCCCATTGTGTTTATAATTCTCCCTTGTAGCATTTCCCATACTTCTTGCTAAGTAATAATAGTAAGTACACTGTTTAATGTATGTCTTCCCAATGGATTCAAGATTTCATGAGGAAGGGAGATGAATGCTGACTGTAGACCGCCAATACCTAGCCTAGGGCTTGGCACATACTAGGCACTAAATAAAAATTGGTGGAATGAAAATTAACTGATTCTTAGAATCTAAATATCTCCCCCGTTCTCAGGTTGATTTAATAAATGTTAACTTGTGGTTTTCTGGAATAATTATGAAGTATTCCTACTCTTTCTTCAAAAAGTATTCTCCTTCCTGTCTGTATTCTTTGCTGATTCTTGACATTCTTTTATTGCTTACTTTGTTCATCTTTTTTATTCTTCCTCAGAGACTGTGTATATCATTACCAAATTTACCTCAAAATTGGCTGTGTTAGGGTGCCTAGATGCCTCAGTTAATTTAGCATCTGACTCTTGACTTCGGCTTAGGTCATGACCTCACAGTCATGATATTGAGCCCTGTATCAGGCTCTGTGTTGTGCGTGGAGTCTGCTTGAGATTCTCTCTCTCTCTTTTCTCTCTCTGACTTCCCCCCACTTGCTCATGTGTGTGCTCTCTCTCGCTCTCTCTCTCAAAATAAATTAAAAAAAAATTTTTTTTTAAACTGGCTGTTTTGAACACCTGTTATGCACTACTTCAATCCTCTAGTCTTGTACAGCCACCACTGAAGTGACCATTTCTGCAGGGACACAGCCCAGCCTCATGTGGGGTGACCTACCAGCATCTAGACTGCCACATGTGCCTTTCAACTCTAGCCTTCTCCGGTGAGAAGCAGACATGTGAAATTCAAGAAACCCATTTGCCAAAATGCCACACAGTCAATGGGAGCTATAGGGTAAATGCATTTCCCTCTCTCTCCCAGGGTAATGGTCCAAAGACCTAATTCACAAAGTTTCCTAGAAGGTTCCACAGTGTAAAGAAGCCAGTTGCCTATAGTGATGGCCAGCTCAACACTTCGTTGCTTTGGCCTCCCTCTTTCCCTGCTTTGCTCCACCAGTCATAAGATCATACATATATCTTTTCTTCAGGACCTGCTACCTAGGGAACCCAAACTACAGTAGTTGCTTTGTCAGTAAAATATGCTACAATGGCATGGTGAAGACAACCAGTATTCCAATGGCCTATAAAAATCCCTAACAATAACAGTACCCCTGTTTTTATAAGTTCCATTTACAAAACCTTGCCATTCTTTACATTTTCTCTCTTTCATTGCGATGAAATTTATAATCTTGTTTTCTCATGTATAAGATTCATCTGCCTTATAAAAATCAGTTACACTGGATTTTGACAGTTTACTTATGAAGTATAAAACTATAATGTAGACTTTTTTTTGTTGTCTGATGTAATTAATACAAGCACATTCAGAAAAGATCAGTCTGAACATGAGTTAGCATGGATGAGGACATTATACTGGTCTGTTTTTCACATTCTGAATTATTTTCTTTCAAAGTCTTATTAATGAATGTAGGGAACAGGGGATACAGAGAATGAAAGAGGAAGAAAGAACAATAGTTAGAAGGCAGTGTTGAGATTAAGAATAGGCATGAATTGTTAAAAACAGCTTACTCATATTAATCATGTGTAATAGTGCTTATATAACATGTATGCACAATTTACTGCATGATACAAACAACAATTAATCCACCATTCGGTTTAGGAAATAGAGCAAGCACCACAAATTTTTGAGATTTTGTGCAGATGATACATTTAAGTGGGAAGATAAACAGCATGAAATCTCCTAATAGCCCCAATAGTAAACTTGTGACTTTAATGGGAAGCAATTCTCTTGAGAACTTTTCTATTGTTTGTGGGGAGAGGAAGTCACACAAATAACAGTAGGTGACAGGTCAACTTAGGAGTTTTGGGTTGTTTTTTTTTTTTCAGTTTGAAAAGAGATTGTATTTGTGAAAGCAACTAAGTTAACACTTTTCTCCTTTCATTATTGCCTTCAACACTTAAACTAAATATGCAAATGACATTTTAAAACAGTCCCAAATTAAAAGAGCTGGTGAAAGGTGCTTTCTTCCTATGTCTCTTTTGAACTAGTAGCAAATTTGATGGCATTCCTATTATCTCAGAAACAGAATCAAGCATTTTCAGAATTTTAGGAAAATTTAAAGCATTTAATTATACTCTCTCATTGATCAAAATGGTCTCTGAAATAAATATATGAAATTGAAAGAAAAGGGCAAGTTTAAAAATAATGCACCATTTAAAATTGCACATTTACAAATGCATACTGATAATTCAGAAAACCTACCTCTACCTTAAAAGGTGAATCATTTTTTAAAAAGTCTGTTTTGATTTTATAAATATATCTGGCAACTAAAGAGAAAAAAACGGAAATTTTCTTTGCAATCTCACTTGTCGTAATATGGCTTTTGTATCTCTAAATTTTGATTCAGTTGCAACTCGTGCCACTTCACGGGCAATTTGCCGGGATAATGCCTGCCGCCACTTCCTCTCACATTAGCTGAGGGGGTGACTTGGATTGGACACTCAGAACTTATCTCTCAGTAGGGTGCAAGTTCCTTATGTCACTCTCCCCGCCTCCCTGCTACCACGTTACTTGTGGTTAGTTTCATGCTGAGCACATTTTCTTTCACGTTAATACTCAGTTATTTTTCAAGTGGCTTTGCAGAACAGATGTTCTTATGTGAGTTCCCATCTTTCTTCTTTCGCCTGACATACTTTTCACAAAGGCTTCCCTTGCTATTCCTTGTTTAGTCTAGAAAGGATGGGAAGGGGTAGGAAAAGCACATTCTAAGTGTCATAAAAAAACTATTTCTTAGATATCTTCCTACATAATTTTTCTTCACCTATTACTCCTGATACATACCTTTGTAAAAAGAAATTTGCTTCAGAGTTTTTTATCTGTTCCTATATATAATTTTCTCTTGAATATTAGTATGCTTTCATTTTAATATTTTGTATCTAGAGATATCTTACATAATTTACCAATATAATCTATATATATACACATACATAGAGCATATATAACATACATAATATGTACTTAATACATATGTATTAAGATACATACATATCTTAATAAAAAATATATCAACATAATCTATATGTATGTTTATGTTGATACATTTTTCATTAAGGTTTTCATCTGGATGCAAGTCAATGGTCACAGGGTAAATTTAAAGTTAGAAAGTTAAGAACCAATCTTCTGCTGGTCCAGATTTAAAAGTTAAATGTCACATTTTCTCCCATCCTTACTCTGTCACCTGTCAGGGATGACTTGCATTCTGTCTGCAAGTTTAATCAATTAAAAATGCTCTTAAATTTTTTCTGTTTCTGAAATTCATTCCCTAGGTGAGCTACACTACAATCGTTGAAAGAAAATGAAAAGTTTTCTCTTCTTCAAGGGTAAAAATGAAGCTTTTTAATCCAGAGATCCAGAAACAATTGGATCCCTGGCCTGCTCTCCCTGTTGCTAATCTCTTCTGCAAAATTGTACAATGTAAGGCAAAGTATATATTTGGTCCTCCAGAATATTATGGTTAGAATCAGTCTTGATTTTCCAAGACTAAAAACATTTAAAGTCAGGCTCAAAAAAAAAAAAAAATTTGCTGAGGATCCATTTATTGCAGTTTGTCATTGGTTAATCCTATAGGTACAAATCCTTATTTTGATAGAATTCTTTGAATCCAACTTGTTCCATATGCCCTTGAGATAAACTCTTGACAAAGAATTTACAGATTACATCCTGGGTGGGAGAGACGCTTCAGTGTTAAATCAAAGACTGTTATATTAATCAATATGGCCGAATACACATCAATTTTTTTTCTCTCTCTATCAGCTCAGAGGACTGGTAAAAGGAGAATAAAAGGCTTCTGAATTGTTCCCCATTAGTAGATTGTAAACTTAATTATTTTTTCACAAAAACTTTTCAAGAGAAAAAGAAATGGAAATCTTTCCTAAATATAATTCAAAATCCCTCTTACAAAGGTATTTAAACATTGTTCATTAATAATAGTAATATAAACTCCTAGAGGTTCCTGTCACTTAAAAAATGCCAATTTATAAAAAAAGAAATCCCCAATTTCCTGTAGTCCACCATTAAAGCCAAAGTCATTTCATATCTGAAACATGCCATCAGCCACCTCTTCCTGAGAAGAGCAGCATGCTGTTAATGCATAGCTGTCACTCACACACATGGCTGTTAGGCAATCGAGGAGAAGAAGGGAGCCATTAGTCTGTAATTCTTAAAATTTACATCCCCTATAATTTTCAGTGAAGGCTCTGCTTTCTTGGCATCCAAAATAGACTGAACCACAACTACCACCACCAGTTCATGGCATTTTCCTAGAGTGAAGAAGGCAGACAGCCCAGTAAACTATTTCAAGACCAAAAGAGAGAGAGAGAGAGAGAGAGAGAGAGAGATTAAGACAGAGAGAGAGACGATTTTGTTTTCCATCTCAACTTTCCTCTAACGGTCAAATAATAGACATTTGTTTATCCCATCTGCCTTCTTTAATGATCATGAACAGTGACAGATCCCAGAGAGAATGAACAATACTTTCTGCTCTCTGGAGCTCAGTGTTATTCTCTGTCAGGAAAAATTTACAAGTTGGCTTTCGTATTTGTAAAGTTCATTTCCCAGAATAGTAGGTTATAAATGGTCATTACCATAAACTACCCCACATTTAGATGTTCTGAGGAAAAAAGGTCTGCTATTTGGGGATTGATTTTTTTTCCTATCTTATTTCTGGAAGTACACAACTGTGATGCGGTTGGTCCCTACTCTATTCTTTATTTCAAGAAATTCATAACTATGAATGTTATTTTACTTAAGAAATGGAAGAAAACAAAGCATTGGTTGAATTATCATATAGCAGTTATGATACCAAACATTTTCTTAGGAACCAATTTCCTCTTACCCTGACACTTAAAAACACAGCAGAAAAGGCCTGGAGAAATGGATGTCAAGTCAGGTAATCTGAGTCTTAAATTCTAGCTTTGACCAGAGTACCTACTGCACAGATTCCCTGAGCCTAAATTTCTTCATTTCTTAAATGAGAGTGCTAAACCCAATTATCTCTAAGTGAAAGTGTTAATAACCTTTGACATATTAGAAACCAACAAGAAAGACATTGGAGGTGACAGAACTCCAGTTTTCACTTTGGCCTTCTTCAAAGTCCTCTGTTCGATCATGAGTAATTCAGAAACACTGGACAAGCTACATAGGTTTAAAAAGCCTTGGAGTCCTCATTTGCCACACACAGAGGATAACTGATCCTCCTGTCCACCTTGGCATGGGAATCCATGCAGAAGGCTGTGGCAGGATGCCAAAACCTGGTAAGGCTTCTATGAGTGATGACTATTATTATTTCAGAAAAACAGCAAGAGCTCTTAAACCATTTATTTTGTGTTCTTTATTCTAGCAATTGTTTTCTAGGAGAAAAGATCTTCCTTTATTCTGATGGAATAGCTTAAAGTATGACTGGTTACTGTACAGCTGTACTTATGTGACAAATGCACAGAAAACTCAGAAATATTCATCACCGATGAAACAAGTCACACACATTAATCATAATAATAAAAGGAAATGAGAAGTGTAGTTAGTTCTGCTATAATGCAGTCTCTATTCCTTAAAATGTGCTATGCATAATTGTGAATTAAGAAAAACATGGGGTTTATGGGAGAAGGAGGTTAAGAGGACAACACTCAAAATACTTCATCGGTGACACATCAGAGTGACGCTTTACCTTGAAAATGACAGAAGGATGAAGTTGGAAGGGTGGCAGTTTGTTGGTATGGAGTCGCAGAAGGAAGATATCTGAAATCAGAAAGAGAATTGTTACGTTAGATGTGGATGGGTATGGCTCATAGCATGTGTGGTGAACTGAGGCAGCTGGTAGATAGCTGAGGTGTGTACGGGTGTATGTTTGAGTATTCTGTACTCTACTGGGCTCCCCTCAGCTGAGTATGGCTTTCTGCCTTTACTCAATGTTTTTTAAAGACAAAAATCAGGCATGTGCAAACACAAAATTTGCATTATGCTCAAATTGTTGTCTAATATATCAATCGCTTCAGAACAAATTTGCATATTCTAAACAAGTGTTATAGCAGAAGTAACTACTCCAGGCAGTATTTATCCTCAAATCTCTTCCTAACACAGATTATGCATACACCTGTGTGTGCATGTGTGTATATATAACATTGAAGATGAGAAAAGAGGAATTAAGTGAATTATGATATTCTTGTACATATCCATGGTAAAATTATTCATGATTGGGTATTTTTGCATGGTTCTGCATTTTACACTACACCAAAAAAATAGTTGTTTCTTTAAAAATTCAAATACCAGGAAAAATAGGTCTTACAAAATCCTTACAAGCACTCTTCTGCTTTGAACCTTTTTTCAAGTTCCATAGTGTCTCAATTTCCAGCTTCAGTGGAAACAAGAGAGAAGGTGGTGAGGAAGGAGAGATACAGAAGAGAAGAGAATAGGGTAATGGAAATTCAGTTTAAAATGCAGACAAATCTGCCGTTTCTGCTTGATAGCCTGTAACATTTCCATGTAGTGCACTTTGCATGGCAGAATAGCTACTAGTAATAGAATTCTCTCACAGTGGAGGTTAATTACTTTTCAGCTACAGCAAAATAAATTTCCTGTCAAGCCTATGGACAGGAATATGCCAGTGTCCCCATTTTTACCTGCAGTTTTAATTCAACGTTAATATCTGACACTGCTTGCGTTTGGTAGGCTGTTTCTCTGAACAGTAGGAGCCCCCAAAGCAATACTAAGGGCTTGTCAATTATGAAGTATCAAAATGTGTGTTTAAAAATGTGGTTTGCCTCTCCCAGAGTTCACTATAAAGAAGATTAACTGAGCTGCCTCTTGGTTTAGCAAAAGGAGTCTACCCTCTTGGTGATGTAAACACCTGCAAGTTAGCACAAGACAAGGAACTGGAGAAGTTCATTGTCCCCAGTCTACAATGGAGTAAACCTTGGCTTTCAGTTGCATCCCAAACTGACTGCAGGGAAGCTTTGGGAGTCATTCATTTCAGGCTATTCTACATTTTAATAAGGCCAGCCCACTGCACAATGTGCTGAACTTTATAGGGTAATGTATCAAGGGCTTCCTTTAATTATTCTGTTTAGGTACTGATTTTCTTCCCCCAAAGGTAATCTCTTGCCTATGACCATACTCATGCTCTATCTTTGGGACACACACTGTCACAGTCAACTTAATTAACACCAACTTCAGCAATCCAGAAGGACAGATGGAACAGAGATATGAGCGCAAATTATCCTCCTGCTGCATAGACAGCACAGGGGGGGAGGGGCACAGACTAAAGAAACGGAGTGTTACTACATCAAAAAGAATAGACTTCCAAGCTAAAATATTTGTGACTTTCAATTAGGAAATAATTGGTATGGGAAGATATTCTCACCTATGTTCTGCTTTCCCTTCATTTTCAAAATCCCCACCCTACATTCTGCCCCTATCAAAAATTTTATTTTTTAATGATTTTTAAAAATTTTTTTAATGTTTGTTTATTTTTTGAGAGAGAGAGAGAGACAGCATGAACAGGAAAGGGGCAGAGAGAGAGGGAGACACAGAATATGAAAGAGACTCCAAGCTTCAAGCAATCTGTCAGCACAGAGCCCAATGCAGGGCTCGAACTCACGAACATGAACCGTGAGATCATGACCTGAGTTGAAGTCAGATGCTTAACGACTGAGCCACCCAGGCACTCCCCCAACAAAATTTTTAATTCCATATATCTGAATAGTTCACCCACAAAACCCTTCCTGATCCAGCTAATCCTATGTGGTCTCACTCTCCTTTGAAATGCTTTGGAATTCTGTTTTATTCTTTCCTGTGACACTTACTATACTGTCTCATATAATAACTTTCACGCAATTTTTTTACCACTGTTTTCCAATTAGATTGCAAGTACCTTATGATTTAATGTTTTATTTTGCTTCTAATTTACTACATCCCCTAGCATGATGCCTTGCATCTAATGAATCCTCAATGAGTATTTGTTGAATTGACTTTTCTTCAAGTTTAATCCTCTTCTGATACAGAGGAAATTGGAGGAGGGGTTCCTCAGTGTATTAAAAAACTCTTAGCGTTTTTATCTTTGACACTTTGTAGTGAATTCATTTCCAAATTAGAATTCCTGTAGAAAATAATTTAAGTGTGCAAACCCCTCACACAGTTGAAAATCCACATTTAATTTTGTTTTGTTTTAATGTTATTATTTACTTTTGAGAAAGTGAGAGAGAGAGAGAAAATGAGCAGGAAGGGCAGAGAGGAAGGCAAAGGACCAGCTGAGAGCCCAACGTAGGGCTCAAACTCCCAAACCATGAGATCATGACCAGAGCTGAAGTCTGACGCTTAACCCACTGAGCCACTGAAGCATCTTGAAAATCCACATGTAATTTTGATTCCCCACAAACTGAGCTAATAGCCTACTAGCCACTGAAGCATCTTGAAAATCCACATGTAATTTTGATTCCCCACAAACTGAGCTAATAGCCTACTATTGATTGGAAACCTTACCAATAACATAAACAGACGATTAACACATATTAATATGTGTATTAATACAGTGTTATATACTGTATTTCTTACAACAAAGTTAGAGAAAAGAAAATGTTATTAAGAAAATCATAAGAGAAAATACATTTATAGTACTGCATTGTATTTACATTAAAAAAAAGATACCTGTATAAGTGGACCTGCACAGTTCAAACCCACGTTGTCCAAGGGTCAACTATACTTTTTATGTGTCCCAAAATATTCTTTTTTCTTTTAAAAAAAAAAAAAAACATTTTCAGCTCCCAGATAATACACTGGCTTGATTTTGGTTTGTGGACAATAGTTGGCTGACCCTTTAAATATACATTATGGTTTACTGCACTTGTAACTATTATCAGTTCCCTACCCTGATGAAACCTAGAGAAAAGTACTGATAGCATTTATCTACTCTATAATCCTCTACAGTTAAATTTCTGAGCTTAAGTTCCTCCTCAACTACTGTCAGAGAAGATTTTCAAAAGTGAATATCATAAGCTTTTCCTAAACTCTACAAAAGGAAAGAAGATGTTGATTATGCATTGTGATTATTGGCAAACCAACATTTCATTGTACGTTCAGACAGACCTTAATGCTAATGGATTTACAACAGAAGCAGAAAAGGTCAGAGGAAGAAGCCTGCTCAATTGCAGGATTTTAAGGATCAGTCTAATTTAAGGGCACAGGACAGGGACTTCGAAGCTCTACCAGGGGTACCCAATTACACAGGAAAATGTTAAGCAAAGGCAAATTGGTGACATTTACCTCCCTATTTCATGAAAGGGAACAAAAGTACACTTTTTTCTAGACAGCTTCAGTGTTTTCCATGGGAAATAGAACTGAAGTTTCTAGCGGTGGAACACGAGCTCAGGCTAAATTTATCCAACAGTTCCCCGTAGTTACCACCTGAATAGTACTGCCAGGACAGGTACCTGCAGTTCAGTCAGCAGCAGCACAACGCACACATTTCAAGCCCTCCTTCCATGTGGCAAAACTGCAACAACACTCCCCGATCTTGATTCTCTTCCCTCCTCCTTTTCCTCGTTTACCCAGTTTTTGTTCCTCAAATTATTTTCATTATGTAGTAGACACAGAACATTTTTAAATAAGGAGTAATATTGGAAATCAAAGGCATCAGAATTGGCAAAGAGGAAGTCAAACTTTCACTCTTCGCAGATGACATGATACTCTACATAGAAAACCCGACAGACTCCACCAGAAGCCTACTAGAACTGATCCAAGCATTCAGCCAAGTTGCAGGGTACAAAATCAACGTACAGAAATCGGTTGCATTTTTATACACCAATAATGAAGCAACAGAAAGAGAAATCAAGAAACTGATCCCATTCACAATTGCACAAAAAACCATAAAATACCTCGGAATAAACCTAACCAAGGATACAAGAGATCTGTATGATGAAAACTATAGAAAACTTATGAAGGAAATTGAAGAAGACACAAAGAAATGGAAAAACATTCCATGCTCATGGATAGGAAGAATAAATATAGTTAAGATGTCATTACTACCTAAAGCACTCTACACATTCAATGCAATTCCAATCAAAATTGCACCAGCATACTTCTCAAAACTGGAACAAACTATCCAAAAATTTGTATGGAACCACAAAAGACCCCGAATAGCCAAAGTAATACTGAAAAATAAAACCAAAACGGGAGGTATCACCATCCCAGACTTCAGCCTCTACTACAAAGCTGTCATCCTCAAGACAGTATGGTATTGGCACAAAAACAGACACATAGACCAATGGAACAGAATTGAGAACTCAGAAGTGGACCCAAAAATATACAGCCAACTGATCTTTGACAAAGCAGGAAAGAATATCCAATGGAAAAAAGACAGCCTTTTTAACAGATGGTGTTGGGAGAACTGGACAGCAACATGCAGAAGAATGAAACTAGATCATTTTCTCACACCGTACACAAAAATCAACTCAAAATGGATAAAGGACCTGAACGTGAGACAGGAAACTATCAACACCCTAGAGGAGAAAGCAGGAAACAACCTCCTTGACCTCCACCGCAGCAACTTCTTACTTGACACATCCCCAAAAGCAAGGGAATCAAGAGCAAAAATAAACTGTTGGGACCTCATCAAGATTAAAAGCTTCTGCACAGCCAAGGAAACAACCCAGAAAATTAATAGGCAACCAACGGAATGGGAAAAGATAGTTGCAAATGACATATCAGATAAAGGGTTAATATCCAGAATCTATAAGGAACTCACCAAACTCCACGCCTGAAAAACAAACAACCCAGTGAAGAAATGGGCAGAAGACATGAACAGACACTTCTCCAAAGAGGACATCCAGATGGCCAACAGACACATGAAACGATGCTCAGCATCCCTCCTCATCAGGGAAATACAAATCAAAACCACACTGAGATACCACCTCACGCCAGTCAGAGTGGCTAAAATGAGCAAATCAGAGAACTCTAGATGCTGGCGAGGATGTGGAGAAACGGGCACCCTCCTACACTGTTGGTGGGAATGTAAACTGGTACAGCCCCTCTGGAAAACAGTGTGGAGGTTCCTCAGGAAACTAACAATAGAACTCCCTTATGACCCAGCAATAGCACTGCTAGGAATTTACCCAAGGGATACAGAAATGCTGAGGCATAGGAGCACATGTACCCCAATGTTCATAGCAGCACTCTCCACAATAGCTAAAACATGGAAAGAGCCTAAGTGTCCATCAAAAGATGAATGGATCAAGAAGATGTGGTTTATCTATACCATGGAATACTACATGGCAATGAGAAACAATGAAATCTGGCCATGTGTAGCAACATGGATGGACCTTGAGGGTGTTATGCTGAGCGAAATAAGTCAGGCAGAGAAGGACAAATAACATATGTTTGCACGTATAGGAGGATTAGGAGGAACTTGACGGAGGAACAAGTGGGAGAAGAAGGGCGGAAATGGTGGGGGAAAGGGAGAGAGGCAAACCATGAGAGACTCTTGAATGCTGACAAAAACTGAGGACTGATGGATGTGGGGGGGAGGGGGGATGGGCATGGAGGAGGGCACTTTGGGGATGAGCACTGAGTGTTATGTAGAAACTAATTTGACAATAAACTATTTGTAAAAAAAAAATAATAAAATAAATAAATAAATAAGAAATAAAGGAAACCAATAAAAATAAATAAATAAATAAATAAATAAATAAATAAGGAGTAATATTTTATCTTTCTCTCTTCCCTAAAGGGCTGTGTATATAGTATGCCTATAGTGGGTGAGCTACGAAAGGATTTCCATTATTTTCTCTTTTCCCCTAATACTGTGTATACGTGTAAAATACATATTTACATATATAATACATATCATAAATATACACACACTATATAATACATACATGTATTATATATACATACATATATATGTATATAAAATACATATATATATAAAATAAAATGAGGAATTTGAGCAACCTAGTCTATACATTTCTTTTCAGTTCTAATGTTTTGATTCCCCGAATACATTTTTTAAATATTTAATTTATTTATTTCTGAGAGAGAGAGAGACAGCATGATCAGGGGAGAGTCAGAGATAGAGGGAGACACAGAATCCGAAGACAGTCTCCAGGCCCTGAGCTACCTGTCAGCACAGAGCCCGAAGTGAGGCCGGAAATCATGAACCATGAGATCATGAGCTGAGTCGAAGGCGGAGGCTCAACCAACTGAGCCACCCAGGCGCTCTCCCAATACCTTTTTATTGCATTTTGCCAGGTGCTGTACCAAGACAGAGAGAATCCTCGTATGATAAGTTGGTTAAAAAAATGTAGATAAGGAAAGAAAAAGGAAGTACATGCCTGTGAAACATGGTATCAATTATAAAAATACAGTAATTATCTGTAAAATGTTTTATAATATGTATTTTTATGTTCTGGTTATTAGAAAGCCTAAATAATCTAAAAAGCAATAAATTAAACAAAATATGGGTTGGAAACATAAATTTCATGTTATCCAAACACATTTATGGATTTTTTAAACGACAATCACTATTTGTAAAATTAAAAAGAAACTTTCAGTATATCCCTAATTCTTTCTGCTCGGAAGTTTACTGCAAGAGATGGAAAATGAAAAGCAGGAAAAAGTCAATACATTTAAATAACATCTAAACTCAATTCCTCTCCAATACATGCCCACTACAATGTATAGTGTATAGTGCATATACAAGCCTCTAAACAGCCCAGGTTCTTTCTCTGGGCCAAAGACCCCCTAGGATAAAAGCAAAGCAGTTGTTGCCAGAGAAAAATGTTGTGGTTTATGCATTGTTACTCTGCTCATAATTTATCCAGAGTCTGTAATTTACAGAGGGTCTGTTGTTCACCTCATTCATCACAGAGAGACACTAAGGAGAGGAAAGCTGTACACACAAAAATTAAAAATCTATTTGTTGCCCTTGGCATGCTTTCATTTCTTGTTCAACTCAGTTTGTTTTGTTTAACTCTTATTGGTTTATTCTGGGCTCCACAAAAGAAAAATGAGCTTGCTTTGTTGATCTCCTCCAGAAACTGGCTCCCAGGGAGTCTCCAGGTTTCCACTGTCATTTTGCCTTCTTACTAATGATACTGAAAAGGAAGATTGTTGTGGGCTTAAAAAAAAAAAAAAAAAATCACAATTCTCCCACCATACTTCCTATTTTGCATTTACACTTAAAGCAATTACTGCTGTTTTAGATATTATTTAAAATATAGCAACCAATTTTTTCTTCCCCTTTCTAATAATTTGCTACAGAAAAAAATGTATGAGATAGTTTAAAAGCTTACAACTCCTTTTATCTGAGTGAACTTAAGTAAGTTACTTAAGACTTCACAAGCCTCAGCTTCCTTATTTATAAAAAAGGATAATATTACCCCTACCTCCTAAAGGAATCTAAAAGATTAAGGGGGTTGTAAGTAATAATGCAGAAGAAGTATGTAGAAGAGTGATGGCAATTATTACAAACTTTCTGGGGATATTTGGTTATTCTATCTGTTATGAACCAAATGTCTGTGTCACGTATGTTGAAACTTTAATCCCCCAGGTGGCTATACTTAGATAGAGGCTTTAAGGAAGTAATGAACATTAAAAGAGATTTTAAGGGTGGGGCTCAGATCCTATAGGATTAGTGTCCTTAAAAAAAAGAGACAAAAAGAGCTTACTTTCTCTCCTTGCACGATCAAAAAACGGCCAGGTGGGCACACCATGTGAAGGCAGCCATCTACAAGCCAAAGAGAGAGAACTCTCCATGCGACATCAACCCTGATGGCACCTTGCTCTTGGATTTTCAGTCTCCAAAACTGTATCAATATACATTTCTGTGGTTTATGCCACCTAGGCTCTGGTATTTTGTATGGTAGTCCAAGCAAACTAATAACCAAACTACTCTCCAATAGAACTTATAAGATTAGCTGAACTATTTAGTTTCATTAATTAACATTTTTATTTCAGGTTTTTATCATCTCTTCTTTCAGGTTTTTTTTTTTTGGTAGACAGAAAGCTTATTCTAAAATTTATGTGAAAAGCCACAGACTAAAATAATCTCGAAACAGAATAAAGTGTGAAGACGGTGTACCCTTTTTTAAGGGTTACTTATAAATACAGTCATCAAGACAGTGTGATTTTGGTGGAAAGGTAGACATGTTAATGAATGGAATAGAAAACTCAGAAATAAATACATATAAATGAGCCCAACTGATTTTTGACAAAATTATAAAAGAAAACCAAAGGAGGAAATATAAACTTTACGCTATTGGACATTCATAGCCATAAAAGTGAACTTCAAGCTAAACTTGCATATTCTAAACAAGTGTTGTAGCAGAAATAACTACTCCAGGCAGTATTTATCCTCAAACCTCTTCCTTACACAGATTATGCGTACACCTGTGTGTGCATATACACACATGTGTGTGCACATGTATTGTATATACACATGTGTGTATATACAACACTGAAGATGAGAAAAGTAGAATTAAGTGAATTATGATTTTCTTGTACATATCCATAGTAAAATTATTCATGACTGGGTATTTTTGCATGGTTCTGAATTTTCCACTACACCAAAAAACAATAGTTGTTTATCAGAGGATAAAAAGACAAGCTCCAGATTTGGAGAAAATATTCATAAATGCATATCTGATGAAGTACTAGTATTGAGACCAAGTATCTACAAATCTAAAACTCAATCATAAGTAAAATAGACAATCTAATTAGAAAATAGGGAAAAATGAATAGACATTTCACAGAAGAAAACATACAGGTCACAAATAAGCATATAAATAGATATTTGATATCATAAACTATTAGGGAATCCAAATTTAAACTTCACTATAAATGTATACACCTATCAGAATGGCTAAATATTTTTTAAAAAATAACAACAACAAATGCTTCAGAAAATGTGGAGAAACTGGATCAATCATATATTGATGAATGTAAGATGACATAACTACTCTAAAAAACAGTTTGCCAAATTCTTTTAAACCAAATGTACAGTTACCATAAGACCCAGCAATTGCATCCTGGACACTTACTAAGACAAAAGAAAACTTTATGTTCACATAATAACGTGAACCTTAATATTCACAGAAGATTTATTTTTAACAATCTAAAACTGAAAACACCTCAACTGTCCTTCAAGGGGTAAACTGTTAAAACGGTTCGTCCATATTCTGGAATACTACTTGGTGATAAAAAGGAACCATTGGTAAATTGCAATAACTTGTATGAATCTTCAGAAAATCATGCAGAGTGAGAAAAGACAATCCCAAAAGGTTACATACTATATGATTTCATTTATATGTCATTTCTGAAATTACAGTATTATACAGATGAAGAACAGATTAGTGGTTGCCAGGGGTTGCGAGGGTGGTTGGAAGCAGATAGATGTTGTTATAAGAGAGCAACCCAAGGGATGTTTGTGATGATGGGCTGTTATCTGTCTTGACTGTGGTGGTGATTACCCAAAGAAGTGCATATAAACCAGTGTATCTGAATAAGATCAAGGGATTGTATCAAAGTCAATATCCTATGCTATAGTTATGCAAGATTTTACCACTGGAGAGAACTGGGTAAAAGGCACACAGATCCCTCTATTATTTTTTAATCACATGTGAATTACAAAGATCTCAAAAAATTGTTAATTTCAGAAGTAAATGAAATCAAAATAAGAAATAAAGTAAGAGAGATAGTATTAGTTGATTCCTTAACTTTATAATTTTACCATCAACCGGTGATCTGGGCATTTGGAGTGCCCAGTTCAGGATTTTGTGCCATATGGTGTCTAAAATGTACACAGTTCAGACATTCGGTTGCTCTCCTAATTTGTTCTCCTAATAATGTTCAAGCTTTCTGGTTCTTGGAAATTCCACTTTGTAATTGGACTTGATAGAATAATTAAGACTACAGGAATTACCATGCAGAGCATTTAGTTTCAAGTCCTCCAGTTAAAGAAAAGTTGAACTTCTGACATGGATATAAAACATGCCCAGAAGGCTGCTGTTCAGCATAGTCTGACTCTTGGATTCAATTTCTGAGCACTTTGAAGTCATTTTATGCCACTTGACTCAAATCATTCATCTCGGTGAAAATTTGTTAGTTAAATGTCAGATCCTTGGTGTTAGTCTATAGACTTCACAGAGGGAACCAAGGCTGACTAACAATGTTTTTAAAAAGGCACTTCCAGCTGCAGCAGAGGAAGTCTTCTACTGTAGAAGATCCTGGTTAGGATAGCTTTGCTATCAGTAAATATACCAAAAAGAAAGAAAGAACACATTTAGCACACTAAATGAATTGTAGCATGATTCCTGCTGAGAAGAAAATCTTCCTGGTTTTTAAAATATTTAAACATTTTTCTCTCTGATTTCGACTAACATGGTAATTCAGAAGTAGCTATCATTGTAATTTGTAAAAAAAAAAAAAAAAAAAAAACATAACGGGAATTGGTTGCTTTGAGCAGTTTTCTGCATGTACTGCCGTCTACTCTGAAGATACTATCTTCCCTCTGGTTCCAGAGACAGCCCCTCTGATAAGTGTGTCAGCAGAATCAAGCTGAACAACATCTAGGCAGTACTCATTACAGGTGACTCTCAAGAAATGAAATGTTTGTGCTCAGATTTAAGTTAGTTTCAGCTATTAAGCAAAGACACCAGCAGAACACAGTCAAGAGATTAGTTGTGTTTAAGAGGACGCTGGTAGTATTTTTTTTAAAAATCACTACTTCACATGCTCCGTTAGCGGCCAAAAACCTCAAAACCCTCTCCTTTGAAAATTATAGCAAGTGATTTATATTTTGTCTTGTCATGAGATCATGTGTAATTGCCAACATGACACTATTTTCAAGCACAATAATTGCTAGACATTAACATAACCTGTGATGAAACAAGGTATTTTTTTATCATACTATCACTGAGCAACAGGACAATTAACATGTGTCATTTTTTGATTTATTACTTCCAAGTTTATTTTTTTTTTACAACAAATTGTATGTTGTTTCCATAAGATAATTCTGGGTGCCTTAGTAGCTCAGTCGGTTAAGCGTCCAACTTCAGCTCAGGTCACATACTCACTGTTTGTGGATTCAAAACCTGTGTCAGACTCTCTGCTGACAGGTCAGAGCCTGGAGCTTGCTTCCGATTCTTTTCCCCTCTCTCTCTGCCCCTCCCTCGCTCATGCTCTGTCTCAAAACTAAATAAATATAAAAAAAATTTTTAAAAGAAAAATTCTTAAAAATTAGTAAATCATCGGATGAAGTAGGCAACTGCAGATGCAGGTACATGAAGCTGAATGGGGTAGGGAAGATGGAAATCAGGGAGGAAATTAACTTTTGCATTTCTGGAACAATAATGAAGCCAAAGTTTAAAAAATTAAGTGCAGCTTAGATAGTATCTTTCAAAATTAATAGCAGCTCTTTTGTCATTCTTTGCATGCTCAAATTCCTTCCATATAATATACAATTATTAAGAAGAATTCTATCTTCTAATCTTGGCTGCCTTAAAAACATTAGCAGGGGCCATTTATCATCATATTTCTTATTAAAGCCTAGAAGAAACACCACACAGCAGTGTATCTTAGAGGTTGGTACTGTGAAGAAAATCACTCTTCATTATTTTCTCACTGATTTTGGCTAACACTAAAAATAACTGCTATTACAAAACTTTCTTGTACTTTAATTGCCAATTTATACAGATCCAGTGATGATTTAAAATTCCATTCCTATCCTCTAAAAATATTCATAGTTGCCCCTTTCCCTCTCTCTATCTGAATGTCTTAGAATTACTCAGGGTAGCATGTTGAGTTTCCCTTTTCAGGTGATCTGACAAAATCAGTTCACTAATGATACATTCAACAGCCGCAGGGCACTGCAACAGTATGTGTAAAACAACAAAAACAAAACAGCCAAATACTAAGTTTGATTTGGTTAGGTGGACAACGTAGTGAAGAATCTGACGTGCTCCTCCTTTTGCATTTCTGGTGGGAATGCAAACTGGTGCCGCCACTCTGGAAAACGGTATGGAGGTTCCTCAAAAAGTTAACAACAGAACTACCTTATGACCCAGTAATTGCACAGTATACTAGGTATTTATCCAAAGGATACAGGTATGCTATTTCAAAGGGGCACATGCACCCCAATGCTTATAGCAGTGCTATTGACAACAGCCAAAGTATGAAAAGAGCCAAAATGTCCAACAACAGATAAAGTGATAAAGGAGATGTGTGTGTGTGTGTGTGTGTGTGTGTGTGTGTGTGTGATGGAATATTACTCAGCAATCAAAAAGAATGAAATCTTGCCATTTGGAACACCATGGATGAAACGAGAGTATATTATCCTAAGTGAAATTAATCATTCAGAGACAAATACCATATGACTTCACTCATACGTGGAATTTAAGGTATAAAACAGATGAACATAAGGGAAGGGAAGCAAAAATAATATAAAAACAGGAAGGGGGACAAGACATAAAAGACTCTTAAATATAGAGAACAAACTGAGGGTTGCTGGAAGGGTTGTGGGTGGGGGGATGGGCTAAATGGATAAGGAGTATTAAGGAGGACAATTTGTTGGGATGAGCACTGGGTGTTTATATGTAGGGGGTGAATCACTAGATTCTACTCCTGAAGTCATTATTGTACTATATGCTAACTACCTTGAATATAAATTAAAAATAACAATAACAAAAGCCAAAAAACAAAAAAAATCTGATGTGTTCCTTAAGTTATTATTAACTTCTCTTTATTGTGTTATTTATTTTTAAAATTATTTTTAATGTTTGTTTTATTTTTGAGAGAGATTGAGGGAGACAAAGTGTGACCAAGGAAGGGTAAGAGAGAGGGAGACACAGACTCTGAAGCAGGGTCCAGACCCAGCTGTCAGCACAGAGCCTGATGTAGGGCTCGAGAACCCATGATCTGTGAGATCATGACCTGAGCGAAAGTCAGAGGCTTAATCGACTGAGCTATCCAGGTGCCTCTCTTTATTGTCTTTGTTCCACTTACTAAGAATTCCTTACAGGGCTCCTGGATGACTCAGTCAGTTAAGCTCAATTCTTGATTTAGGCTCAGGTCATGATCTCGTAATTGTTGAGACTGAGCCCCACACTGGGCTCTGTGCTGACAGCATAAAGCCTGCTTCAGATTCTCACTCTCCCTCTTTCTCTGCCCCTCCTTTGCTCATGCTTTCTCCTTCTCCCCCTCCTCCCCCGATAAATAAGTAAATAAATAAATATTTTAAAAAGAATTCCTTAGAAATATTCATCTCTTTCATATTGTGGCCTTAAGGGATATTTCTCAGCAAATAATTGATCACTGGTCTAATTCATAAAGAGCTTGTGTTGGTTTTCAGTTCTAAACATTTGGTGGAACTGAAATCAAACACTTTGCTTTCAGTGACCTATATCTTTCCAGGGCTTCTTTATGTTATAAAAGCATAAATAATACAAATACTGACATTTCTTTTCCCATTTTCCAACATCTAGGTTAGCATATTATACACCACTGATTAACATTTAACTTTTTTTTTTTTTTTTTGCTTAGTAATATATTTTGGAGACAGTTCTTTAATCAAACATAGAAAATATCTCCATGTGTGTATGCATCATAATTTAACCAGTCCTTATTGATGAACATTATGGTGGCTCATTTAGTTTTTCAGCTTTTTTGCTATTATGTACCATGCTTCATTGAGTAACCTGTGTTTATTCTTCCATTGCATTTGTCTCTAACTGGAGGATAAATTTCTGGATACAAAGGCTATTTTATGTAGTAATTAAGCAATATTATAAAACTGTCATCTAGAGCAAGGTGTTCTTAATTATCTGACCTTTTAGATCAGATAATTCTTTGTTGTGGAAGACTATTCTGTCATTGCAAGATGTTGAACAGCATCCCTGGCCTCTACCCACTAAGATGCCAGTAGCACCTGCTGCCATATGTCACCAGATATTGGCAAATGTTTCCTCGGAGGGCAAAATCACCTCAGTTCAGAACCACTGTTCTCAGTGACTGTATCATCTACTATCACCAGCAAGATGAGACTCTTCCGCACTAATAGTGTGTGATATAAAATTTCAGAATATTTGACAATTTGATGGGGAAGGAAATGGAATATCAGTATCATTTCAATTTGTATTTCTCTTATTATGAGAGGATGAGCATCCTGTCATTTTTTTAACCTTTTCTCTGAATTGCCTGTTTATATTTCTTAAGTTTTATATTTGTCAATTTTCACTTTATCTTTTCTTGTAAATTTTGATACAACTTTTATAGAGAGATTACTTCTTTGCAATATGAGTTATTATTTTTTTTACTGATCAAATTTTTATTATTCCAAAGGAAAATAATTTTCTTTTTTTTTTCTTTTACAAATAGTTTATTGTCAAGTTGGTTTCCATATAACACCCAGTGCTCATCCCCACAAGTGCCCCCTCCATACCCCTCTCTCCCCTCCCCCCCCACACCCATCAGTCCTCAGTTTGTTCTCAGCATTCAAGAGTCTCTCATGATTTGCCTCTCTCCCTTTCCCCCACCATTTCCCCCCTTCTTCTCCCCCATAGCACTGCTAGGAATTTACCCAAGGGATACAGAAATGCTGATGCATAGGAGCACATGTACCCCAATGTTCATATCTCAACAATAGCTAAAACATGGAAAGAGGCTAAGTATCCATCAATGGACGAATGGAACAATATGTGGTTTATCTATATGATGGAATACTACATGGCAATGAGAAAGAATGAAATCTGGCCATGTGTAGCAACACGGATGGACCTTGAGGGTGTTATGCTGAGCGAAATAAGTCAGACAGAGAAGGACAAATATCATATGTTTAGGAGTTGAGATATTTTTAACATTGTCATTCTGACTTTTGTTATGGTGATGCAGATATTTTTAATTTTTTTGTAGCTCAATTAACCAATATTTACTTTTTTAATGTTTCTTTATTTTTGTGTAAGAGAGTGCAAGTGGGTAGGTGGTGGGGGAGGGGGCGGGCGGGGAATGGGCAGAGGATCTGAGGCTTGAAACAGGCTCTGCATAGACTCTGCACTGACAGCAGAGAGCCCAGATCAGGGCTTGAACTTAATTTCAAAATTATGAGTCATAATTAGAAAAACTCCCCATTATTTTCAAGGCGTTCACCTATGTTTTTGTTTAGTACATTTTTGGCTTTATTATTTATATGCCTTTTATCATAGTTGATATTTATCCAATATTCAGTGTACCAATCTTGTTTCTGCAGATTTCTTTTGGTAATGTTTAATTTACTACATTATTTTATAGATTTTTTTTTAGCTAGCTAAAATGCATAATTAATTAAAAGACTATTGATTGAGAGGCCACTGGTAGGTATAATCTAAACTACCTTGTAGTTCTCATATACATTTTTACATTCTATTTCATACTCTATGAAAAGGGTCTATTTAGTAGAATCAATATTCTAATGTTAAACACCAAGTTTTAAAACATTTTCTTTGTTAACAGTAAAATTATATTTCAGTCATGTGGTTCTTTTGTTTTTGTAATAGATCAACATTAAGAAACCTGAAATGGAGATTTCTTTTTTAAAAAAGCTCTATTACTATGATATTAGGAGAACTCACTTTGACTTTTAATATAAGAAGTACAAAACATATCCTGTGAGGTTGTGCCTGTAGCTTTAAAAGAAATTCATTTATAATAAGAATTGGTGCATATAGACAAAAACTTCCTCCTGAGCCAGGTTTATTTTTAGGTAAAACCACAGAATCTAATCAGGTTTCCTGTTATAATGTAAAGTGGAAATATAAAGATGCCTGATTATTTTGTGTTAGGACCAACCGTTTCATTCTATCATCTGTCTTTTTCTATCACCTCCAGTGTGATATCTTGAAATGGGGCTCCTGACACATAATAGAAAGCTTCAGAGGAAACATTAATATGTTCCTTAGTTCAAGTAGTCCATGTTATCACAGAAGCAAATGAAAAGTCTCCCGACCTTTTCATTTACTTCCACGACAACATGCTCTGAGAGAAAAGATTTTTGCCAGCTGTTTTAGTTTTAAATTACAGTGCCATGATTGGTTTCATTTCTAGGTCACCCATAGCAACCATTATATGCCCGCACAGGATGAGCAATGGATGCATATAAAATTCTCAAGGATTTAAGTTCAAATATTCTAATTTCTTATCAAGAAGATTTTGTTGCTTTGGATTTGGTGCGACAGGGAAAACTGACACCATTTGTTCATTAATTTCTAGTTTGTGGAGTGGGGGTGGGGAATGCTTTTAAAACTTGCTGTCTTTCAAAACTAGTAATCCTTTATGCATAATTCTCCCAACAGTGGAAACACTATTCAAATAGCTCTGAAGTGTGTTCCACTGGCCTCCTAACAGGTTTCCAGTGAGAGAAAGATTTTTAAGACTGCCTAACAGGGAGGGGCCAAGATGGTGGAAGAGCATGGAAGGTTTTTCTCTGCCTCTCATCCCTGAAATGCAGCCAGATCAACACTAAACCATCTTGCACACCTAGAAAACTGATCTGAGTATTAACACAACAATCTGCACAACCTGAACCACAAAACTCAGCAAGAAGGCAGAGTGAAGAAGTGAACTGGGGGAGAAAAAAGCCGTGGAGGGCAGGGAGCTGTTTTTGCTTAGAAGAGAGGACCGAAACGGGTGGGGGAGGGGAGCGAGAAGGTTACAGGAAAAGAACTCCTCTCTCCTAAAAGTACCTGGAGAGAAAGTAAAAAGTGGAAACAGCTGCAGGGACCGAACAAAAAAGGGAGAAAGGAGAATGGAGAGGGTTTAAACTCCATTAGGACTCTATAAGCAGGGAGTACAGAGTCTGAAACTCTGCAGGTCTATACCTGGCAGTGCTCTGGTGGGAAGGCGAATCCCCAGGTGCAGAGAATGAAGTCCGGAGGGGTCTTCCAGCCTCAAGGCAAGAGGTGGTTCTGCTGCTGGGAGGACATTTGGTAGAGGCTGTGAAGCCACCCCAGAGGCAAAAGTTCCAGTGGATTCTGGAGAGCAACCACATTCGTTGGTACTGGACCAAGGACGTTAAGCCTGAAGCCTGGTGCCAGATGTTCTGTTGTGATTTTCCATGATCCCTGAAATGCTGCTTGTTCCCAGCCACAGTCTTTGGGCTATGGCAGCAGTATAGTCTCAGGAAAGTTCCCGAGAGCGGGCCAGCACCTGGCCATGATTCAGTAAGACCCTCCCCAAGAAGGTCTGAGCAGGCAAAAGTCGCAGTCCCTCACAGGTGAGGGGTTTTGAAACATAGCGCCATTTGAGATGGAACTCAGGAGGGAGGTGCCGCCTGGCAGCCAGACGGCTTGGTCACAGACATTGTAGAAGCAGGGAGTGGATGGAAGTCAGAGACAAAGGAGGGGTGCTTGATTGCCAGTCGCGGAGAGCGCAGAGTTGGACAACAGAACTAATTAGCTGGGCGACGCCATTTTCAATGCTCCCGCGCATGCGCACTCATGCCTACAGGTGCCACCGCTATCCACCCCAGTAAGCTAAGCAGTGCCATCTAGTGGAAAGTGGAGCCATTACACTAACCCCCACTCAAATGGGCCAACTGCGCTCTTAAATATAAGTATGCTCTTAAATATAGACCTGTTAGTTTATGAACTATAAAGTGCTTCATAGCTTGACTTATACTGGGAACTAAATGTAATTTCAATTGTACTTAATTTTCTTTGCTGGTCTTTTATTAATTTTTTCTTTTTCTTTTCTTACTCTTGAATAGAGAAAGAGAAAAAATCTATTTTAATTTCCATTATTATTAAAAAGATTTTTCTTTAGTTGTTTCTGCTATATTACTTTTTGTAAAATTTTTAAATTCTATTTTAATTTAATAATTTCATTTTATTCGATTTTACTGTATTCACTTTTTCAAATTTTCAAACAATTTCCTTTTTATTCTTTTTAGTTTTTTCCTTTTTTTTTCTTTTCTTATCTTTGCCTTTTCCTCTAATATACCAAGCCTCCTTGAACAACCACACTAAAGGATCTAGCATCCTTTATTTGATTTCTGTGTGTTGTTTTTAATTTTTTAATTTTATTTTTTACTTTATCAATTCCTTTTCTTCCTTTAAATGATGAAATGAAGGAATTCACCCCAAAAGAAAAAACAGGAAGAAATGACAGCCAGGAACTTAATCAGCACAGATACAAGCAAGATGACTGAGCAAGAATTTAGAATCACAATAATAAGATTACTAGCTGGGGTTTAAAATAGATTAGAATCCCTTTCTGTGGAGAAAAAAGAAGTAAAATCTAGTCAGGATGAAATAAGAAAATGCTATAACTAAGCTTCAATCTTGAATGGATGCCACAGCGGCAGAGATGAATGAGGGAGAGCAGCAAATCAGCTATACTGAGGAAAAACTTATGGAGAATAATGAAGCAGAAAAAAAGAGGTAGACTAAGGCAAAAGAGCATGAAATAAAAATTAGAGAACTTAGTGACTCTTTACAAAGGAATAATATCAGAATCATAGGGGTCCAAGAAGATGAAGAGAAAAGGGGGTAGAAAATTTATGTGAGCAAATCATTGCAGAAAGCTTTCCTAAACAGGGGAAAGGGACAGATATCAAAATCCAGGAGGATTCCCATTAGATTCAACAAAATCCAACCATCAACAAAGCATATCATAGTCAAATTCACAAAATACTCAGACAAGGAAAGATTCATGAAAGCAGCAAGGGGAAAAAAAGTCCTTAACCTATAAACCAGATCAGGCTTGTAGCAGACCTAACTACAGAAACTTGGCAGGCCAGAAAGGAGTGGGAGTATATATTCAATAAGCTGAATCAGAAAAATATGCAACCAGTAATTTTCTATTCAGTAAGGCTGTCATTCTAAATAGAAGGAGAGAGAAGAAATTTCCCAGACAAACAAAAATTAAAGGAGTTCATGACCACTAAGCCAGCCCTGCAAGAAATTTTAAGGAGGACTCTCTGAGGGGAGAAAAGATGAAAAAACAAACAAACAAACAAAAAGACCAGAAGCAACAAAGACTAGAAAGGAACAGAGAACACCACCAGAAACTCCAACTCTACAGGCAACATAATGGAAATAAATTCGTATCTTTCAGTCAATGGTCTAAATGTTCCAATCAAAAGACATAGGGTAACAGAATGGATAAGAAAACAAGATCCATCTATATGCTGTTTACAAGAGACCCATTTTAGACCTAAAATCACTTTCAGACTGAAAATAAGGGGATAGAGATCCATCTATCATGCTAATGGTCACAAAAAGAAGGCAAAAAGAAGGCCAGAGTAGCTGTACTTCTATCAGACAATCTATATTTTAAAATAAAGATGGTAACGAGATGAAGAATGGCATAATGGCATAATTAAAAGGTCTGTCCACCAAGAAGACCTAACAATTGTAATCATTTATTCTCCAAACATGAGAGAACCCAATATATAAATCAATTAATTACAAACATAAAGACACTCATTGATAATAATACCATAATAGTAGGGGAATTCAACACCCCACTTATAGCAATGGACAGATAATCTAAACAGGAAATCAACAAGGAAATGATGTCTTTGAATGACACACTGGACCAGATGGATTTAACAGATGCATTCAGAACATTTCATCCTAAAGCAGAGGAATACACATTCTTCTCCAGTGTACATGGAACATTCTCCAGAATAGATAGTATACTGGGACACAAACCAACCCTCAACAAGTTCAGAAAGATTGAGTTCATATCATGCATATTTTCTGACCACAACACTATGAAACTCAAAATCAACCACAAGAAAAAATTTGGAAAGATAACAAATACTTGGAGACTAAAGAACATCCTACTAAAGAATGAATGAGATAACCAAGAAATTAAAGAGGAAATTTAAAAGAGCATGGAAGCCAATGAAAATAATAACATCCAGTCCAAAACTGTGGGATGCAGCAAAAGCGGCCATAAGGAAGTATATAGCAATCCAGGCCTTTCTAAAGAAGGAAGGAAGGTCTAACCTAACATTCCACCTCAAAAAGCTGGAAAAAGAACAGCAAATAATCCAAAACCAGCAGAAGACAGGAAATAATAAAGATTAGAGCAGAAATCAATGCTATTGAAACAAACAAGCAAACAAAAAACAGTAGAACAGATCAATGAAACTGGGAGCTACTTCTTTTAAGGAATTAACAAAATTTATAAGCCCCTAGCCAGTTTCATTAAAAAGAAAAAGGAAAGGACCCAAATAAATAAAATCAAGAATGGAAGAGGAGAGATCACAACCAACCCTGCAGAAATACCAGCAATGATAAGAGAATATCATGAGCAAGTATACGATCTGGAAGAAATGGAGAAATTCCTAGAAAAGATAAACTACCAAAACTGAAAGAAGAAATAGGAAATGTAAACAAACCCATAAACAGTAAAGATATAGAATTAGTATTCAAAAATCTCCCAAAAAACAAGTATTCAGGGCCAGATGGCTTTCCAGGGGAATTCTACCAAACATTTAAAGAAAAGTTAACATCTATTCTCTTGAAACTGTTCCAAAAAGTAGAAATGGAAGAAAAATTTCCCAACTTCTTCTATGAAGCCAGCATTACCTTGATTCCAAAACCAGACAAAGAGCCCTCTATAGACCAATTTCCCTGATGAACTTGGATACAAAAATCCTCAAGGAATTATTAGCCAACCAAGTCCAATAATACATTTAAAAAATTATTCACCACGGCCAAGTGAGATTTATACCTGGGATGCAGGGCTGGTTCAATATCCACAAAACAGTCAATGTGTTACATCATATCAGTAAAAGGAAGGACAAAAACCACACGATCCTCTCAATAGAGGCAGAAAAAACATTTAACAAAATACAGCATCCTTTCCTGATAAAAAAAAAATACCCTCAAGAAAGGAGGAATAAAAGGATCATAACTTGAGATCATAAAAACCATATACGAAAGACCCATTGCTTAAATCATCCTCAATGGGGAAAAAGTCAGAACTTTCCCCCTAAGGTCAGGAACACAACAGGGATGTTCACTCTCACCAGTGTTATTCAACATAGCATTGGAAGTGTTTGCCTCAGGAATCAGGGAACACAAAGGAATAAAAGGCATCCAAATTGACCAGGAGGAAGTCAAACTTTCACTCTTCGCAGATGACATGATACTCTTTATGGAAAACTCAAAATATTCCACCAAAAAATTGCTAGAATTGATCCATGAATTCAGTAAAGTCACAGGATATAAAATTGATGCACAGAAATTGGTTGCATTCCTATACACCAAAATGAAGCAACAGAAAGAGAAATCAAAGAATCAATCCCATTTATAATTGCACCAAAAAAAAAACAAAAAACAAAAAAAAACCCTAGGAATAACCAAAGAGGTGAAAAATCTATACACTGAAAACTATAGGAAGCTTATGAAAGAAACTGAAGAAGACAAAAAAAATGGAAACATATTTCATGCACCTAGATTAGAAGAACAAACATTGTTAAAATGTTGATACTACCCAAAGTAATCTACATATTGAATGCAATACCTATCAAAATAACATCAGGATTCTTCACAGAGCTAGAACAAACAATCCTAAAATTTGTATGGAACCAGAAAAGAATTCAAATAGCCAAAGCAATCTTGAAAAAGAAAACCAAAGCTGGAGGTATCACACTCCCAGACTTCAAGATATATTACAAACCTGTAATTATCAAGACAGTATGGTACCGACACAAAAATAGACACTCAGATCAATGGAACAGAATATGAAATCCAGAACTGGGCCCACAAACATATGATCAACAAACCTTTGACTAAGCAGGAAAGAATATCCAATGGAATAAAGACAGTCTCTTCAGCAAATGGTGCTGGGACAGCAATATACAGAAACCTGAATCTGGACTATTTTATTACACCATACACAAACATAAACTCAAAATGGATGTAAGACCTAAATGTAAGACAGGAAGCCATCAAAATTCTCAAGGAGAAGGCAGGCAAAAAACTCTTTGACCTTGGCCACAGCAACTTCTTACTCAACACATCTCCAGAGGCAAGGGAAACCAAAACCGAAATGAACTATTGGGACCTCATCAAAATAAAAACTCCTGCATGGCAAAGGAAACAATCAGCAAAACTAAAAGGCAACCAATCAATGGGAAAAGATATTTGCAAATTTCCTATCATATAAAGGGTTAGTATCCAAAATCTATAAAGAACTTATCATACTCAACACCCAAAAAAATAATAATCCACTGAAGAAATGGGCTAACGACATGAATGGACACTTTTCCAAAGAAGACATTCAAATGGCCAACAGACACATGAAACTATGCTCAACATCACTCATCATCAGGAAATACAAATCAAAAGCACAAACAGATACCACCTCACACCTGTCAGAATGCCTAAAAATAACAACTCAGGAAACAGCAGATGTTGGCAAAGATGCAGAAAAAGGGGAACACTTTTGCACTGCTGGTGGGAATGTAAACTGGTGCAGCCTCTCTGGAAAACAGTATGGAGTTTCCTCAAAAAATTAAAAACAGAACTACCCTGTGACCCAGAAATTAAACTAGTAGGTATTTATCCAAGCGATACAGGTGTGCTCTTTGAAAGGGGCACATGCACTCCAATGTTTATAACAGCACTGTTGACAATAGATGCGGTATGGAAAGAGCCCAAATGTCCATTGACAAATGAATGGATCAAGAAAAAGTGATCCATATACAAAGGAGTATTACTTGGCAATCAAAAAGAATGAAATCTTGCCATTTGCAACTATGTGGATGAAACTGGAGGGTATTATGCTAAGCAAAATTAGCCAGAGAAAGACAAATATCATATTAATTCATTCATATGAGGAATTAAGATACAAAACAGGTGAACATAATGCAAGTGGAGCAAAAATAATATAAAAACAGGGAGGGGGACAAAACATAAGAGACTCTTAAATGCGGAGAAGAAGCAGAGGGTTGCTGGAGGGCTGTGAGAGGGGGATGGGCTAAATGGGTAAGGGACATTACGGAATTTACCCCTGAAATCATTGCTGCATCATATGCTAACTTGGATGTAAATCAAACAATTAATTAATTGAGTGTATAATAAAAAAAATCAAGATTTTCCACCAACTACCACACCTACTCTTTACATTTTTAAAAATATTTCTTTATTTTTGAGACACACACACACACACACACACACACACACACAGAGTGCAAATGGGAAAGGGGCAGAGAGAGACAGAGACACAGCACCCAAAGAAGGCTCTAGGCTCCAAGCTGTCAGCCCAGAGCCCAATGCAGGGCTCAAACTCATAAGCCAAGCCAAGCTTGAGATCATGACCTAAGCCAAACCTGGCAGCTTAGAAGACTGAGCCACTCAGACTCCCCCCATCTCCACTCTTTAGAACCTCATACTAGAAGTGACAGGTTTTAATTCAATGCCGGTATTGCTATTTTTTTCCCGGCCCTGTTATTGCTTACTTGTTATTTGCTTACTTGTTTTTCTTTTCTCCACCTATTTTGTTTCTTCCCAGTTCTCCTTAAGAGCCTAGAATCCCCAAGTGAATACAGAACTGTGGCTTACAACAAATGTGTCTGCAAATCTGAATGGCTTAACACTGGTACTTAGTAGTGTCTTGGAGAAGGGATTTCACTTCAAAAGTAAATTTCTCATCTCTAAGGTTTCTTATTTTCCTACTAGTCAGTGATAATATAAAATACATTTCAATAATGGCTTAATCCAGGGTTGGCAAATTTACTTATAAAATGCCAGATAGCAAATACATCAGGCTTTTTGAGCCATATGGTCTCTGTTAGAACTACTTGACCCTTCCATTACAATATGAGAGCAGTCATAGACAACACATAAGTAAATTGAAAACAACTGTGTTCTAAGTCTATGCACACTACAACTTTAACTTCATATAATTTGTAAGTCATAGAATATTATTCTTCTTTTTATATTTTTTGTTATTACCAAAATAATATATATTCTTAGCTTGAAGACATACAAAAAAATATGACGAAGAGTAGATTCAGCCCACAGGTCAGAGTTTACTAACCCTTGCTCTAAGCAGTGATTTTTCAAACATGAGTGTGCATTGAGTCACCTGGAAAACTAGCTATAGCAGATTGGTAGGTCCTACCTCTAAAATTTCTGATTTGGTAGATTTGGCTGGGGGCCAAGACTTTGTATTTCTAAGAAGTTCTCATGTAATGTTAATCTGAGATGCTCTTGGAACCAGACTTTTAGACCATAGATCTGCAACAACGGTTTACAAACTATTTCTGTAAATGGCCAGATAATAAATATTTTCATCTTTGTAAACTATAAAGTATCTGCAGTAACTACTAAACCCTACCATTGTAACACAAAAGCATCAATAGACAATACAGAAATAAATGGAGGTGCTGGGTAATAATAAAACTTTATTTACAAAGACAGCCAGTGGGCTCGATTGGTTTTATTGATGTGGTTTGCTTACTCATGATCTAGAAGATTTCTTCTTATTCAAAAGGAAGAAAAGGAACACATCCATAATGTTTTTTATGAATAAAGTTTAATTTTTTTCATGACTTTCTAAGGACACTGTGATAAGAATAACTTCAAAAATCATGTTTTTTATAAGTACTTTATCAAGTTCAGTTAGATATATCTGTGTCAGACGTTACTGTTGATATTGAGAAATAACAGAAAAAATCTGAGCTAACTAATGAAATGTGCATGCATGCAAATAAAAATAACATTTCTTTTGTTCTTCCTTTATTATTCTGCTAGCTGCTAAGAAGTATGTTTGATTGTTTTCACTAATGGACATTTTCAGATATTTATCAAGTTATCCTGAGAGCTGGTATTACTAAATTATAATTTTCCCTCAAATTTTCTGACTATTTATTTCATATATTCTGAGACTTTACCTTGGATTTATCTTCCACATGTTTTACTGAGTTTGCATCAGATGTATTTTTTTGATGCATCATTTTATCAAATACTTCAGCAAGTCCCTGAGGACATTTATCTATGTCCTTGTGTGTGTGTGTGTGTGTGTGTGTGTGTGTGTGCGTGCGCGCGCGCACGCGCACATATGTACATGTGCAAAACTCTTCTCTTTCCTAAATTATTTCAATTCCCTCTAGGTTAGTTTTCCTGGGTGGTAGACTAGGCTAATTTTTTTTTCATACAATTCTCAAATATCTAATGATTTTGACTTTCTATTCAAAATTTAAAATGATAGGATAGGAATAATGATGAGAATTCCAGTTTGTAGGTGGATGGCTCTGCTTTAGGATGAATAGGGTGGGTAATCATGTATGCTGGGAGTCCACTTAATAACAGAATTACAGGGCTTTACTCTGAGGTGAAGCACTAACACCAACTATTCCAGTTCTTCCAATTTCTCCCCTCTGATTGTACATAAAGTTGCCATTCATAGAATTTCAATTAACATCCTTGTTTTTAGACTCCTCTCCTCTCTCTTCGAGTCTAAATACCT
Source organism: Hyaena hyaena (assembly GCF_003009895.1). NCBI lineage: Eukaryota > Metazoa > Chordata > Mammalia > Carnivora > Hyaenidae > Hyaena > Hyaena hyaena. The sequence continues at coordinate 118,949 of NW_024082680.1, forward strand.
TAAAACTGATATATAACATATTACTTGTATAAAAATACAACATCCTTAGATTTGGTTTGCAGGGAACTCAGTGACAATGACAATACATTCTAGTGGGGGGAGGGGTCCTAAAACTGCAAAGCATTGACTGAAGTAAGTTTGTATCAAAGAAACAAACCCTTAAAATTAGCTTATCAGTAAACACTGCCATCTCTGATATATGGAATTACAACTGAATGAATACATTAGAAAATTGTATATTGATAATATTTTTGACAGATGCACATTGTTTGACTTCTAGAAATCGAGGCTACATTTTACCAACCTAGCTAGGCCATCAGGCTTGACTCTCTTCCATTTTCACATGGAAACCCTCTTACACTCTGAAGACCTCTTAAACCTAGGCTTATTTTTGCAACACGTTACAGGGACAGTAGAATGCTTCTCAGTAGGAGAAACTTTACCTGCATTATTTCAAACAGTTCTTGAATTTTCTTAAACTCTATTGGTAAGTTTTCCATCCAAACTCCAAGTGGATGACAAGTGCTACAAAATTCTTCTGGTTTGATAGGGTGTGACGGCACATGTCAAAGTCAATTGCCTCAAATCTAATTTATTACTTTATTGAAAAGTTGGACGTGTTGAAGTTCAGCTTAATTGAGATTACTCATTACAAGCTATCATCCCTGAATGGAAATATAAAGTGAATGGCATTTTATGTATAGAAGGAAAAATTTCAGCAATATTGTAAAAATAGCATCTGATGAGCAGATAAGAATCCTATGTAAAGCACACTATTATCAGCCACCACAACTGCTCTTCTATAGCGGTCCTGTAGCATAAGCTCTGCAAAGCAAGCCAAGGAAATCACAAGCATTTTTAGAGCAAGGCTGTTCATGTTTTTATAGTATGCTTGTATCAGCATTTTAATTATAAATTCTCTTTTGTGTAAGTTTACACCAAAAATATAAGCCCTCCTCAAATTATTATTTTAAAAGCCTCACTTATGTTTAAAATAAAATAACTTAAGAATATTTTTAAATACTGATCAGAGCTGTCTATGTATCAAACAACAAATTGTGTGAGCAGTAACAATGCCCTTGAAAAAAAAAGGTGTCCAATAAAAGGAAAATTGAGTAATCCAAATATGTTCAGAAATATATAGTATTCACAGACAACAAGAAAAATGAACAATTATTAGGAAAGAAAATATTTTTCTTTTAAAATTATAAACTACAAATTAGAACCCCCATCATTTTCCCCATTGCACTAGTTTGGTAATAATGCTGGGGAGGAGTGGGGAGGTGGAGACCAGTGTTTTCACTGTCACCGGTGCTACTACAGTATGATATTCTATTACAATTAATATGTGTATGTGTTTGCAGGGATGTATTGTTTGTTTTAAGAGAGAGAGCATGAAGGGAGGAGGGAGCCAGAAGGAGAGAGAGAGAAAATCTTAAGCACTCCCCATTCTGTGTGGAGCCCAACATTTGGCTGGATCCCATGACCCTGGGGTCATGACTTGAGCCAAAATTAAAGGTCAGAGGCTCAACTGACTGAGCCACCAGGTACCCTTTGATTAATATATTTTAGTTTAATTCCCTACTAAATTTGATTTCCTTAAAAGTTAAACAAGCAAAGGCAATCCTGAAGATATTAAAAACACTTAACATACAGAACAGAATGTAAATGTATATGGTATCTTTTATATGGAGTCATGATAAATAACACTAGTATAAAAAAAATCTTAACACATCCTAGAGATTTAGACCCTGTTTTGTAGAGCAGTAAAACCAGATCAAACCCTAAAATCTCACATCTGACATAGTTTCTTTCCCATATACAGCACTATTTTTATTTTACTCGTTATATTATGAGTTGAGAATGATGCTTACTTCAGTCTCAGAGTCAAAGGCTATTGTTAGATTATATCATAACATTAAAATTATTTAACTATGAAATTCTTTTTTACAGTATCTTTAACATTACATACAAAGACATATCTATAGTTTGCTTGACAGGGCATTTTAAAGATAAATGATTGCTAAAAATGCTTAAACAGTAAAAACTTTATGCCAGAGAGCCATTCAAGGACTGGGAAATTGGTGAATTTCAGATAACACAACTTACTGAATCATTATAATGATGGATCGGCTTCACAATCTTCAAGTAACACACAGATCTTGTTTAGAATAGCGAACTTGCTGTTTTATAATTGGTAGTATGAAAGTACACTCATCATGTTAGCTTCCATAAAGAAATGTATACACATTTTGACATGAAGAAATATATGGGATATGGCATAAGGTTATTATATAAAACATTAAGTGGATATTTTGAGTGAATATTATGCTAGATTGTATCATACTCTATGTATTCAGTTGAATCCTATTCCTATGGCTGCTACAACTTTGTTTTAGAATTCTCTTTGGAAAATATCCATGTAGCCATCAACTACTGCTTAAATATTGCTTTCTCCATCTATTTCAAGGTGTTATTACTGATGATAATTATTTTCTATATGAAGAAACATGCATAAGACTGTTAATTTTGATGCCATGTGCATATAAACATCTCTTTGTAATTCGCAGTGATTATTTAAAGAAACTAGGGCACAAATGGATGGGCTAAATGTTATTTCTAACTTTTTTCTTTCAGAATTATTAAAGATAATGTATGAGCAGTAATTTTCAACTTCTTGGAATGTCTAAATAAAAGTAACTCTCTTGGATAGTTTTGACAGCTATTTCTCCTTTAGTAGAAGTATAGATACTGTGCCTTAGGAATTTTCTTTCTACTAATTCTGAATTCTTTGCACCAGGTTGGCCCCCTACTAATATTGTTTGCTGGACAACACATTTTGTTTATAATTATGCTACAGTTATTTTAAATTACACACATTCTCTCTATTGCACTTATTTCTCTGTTTAAATCTATATGTCACTTATATTGGTAGGTTTGCAATCATAGTGGATAAAACTTCAACAATATTATTGAAGTCCACTACATTAATATTGAATACTGGATTATTCTTTTAGAAAAAATAGCATAAATTCATATATTATTTGATTTCACTTTAAATTTAGACATTTGGTATGTTCTTTCTTTTCTTCCCTTTCAGACATATAGATGACCTTTGATAATTGCTACAGTAAGAAGGTCATTTGTCTCATAATTACCATGCACCTTAGGCATCGAATAAGTCAAAGAAAGTTTGAAGTTATAGGCTATAGTGTGGTTAAAGTAGTCTTTCCTTGGAGAGAGGGCAAGATGGCGGAGAAGTAAGGAGCTCTGTACTTGCACTCGCGCCCATACATGACACAGAAAAGATCTGGAGCCATTGGAAACCTTACAAAACCTGAGAGATTGGGAGAAAAAAGACACAGAATCCACTGAGAGAGCCTTCTAACGTGAGTGCGAACCAGGGAAGATAAAATCGGGCCGGGATCAGAGACTCCAGGGTGGGAGGCGATCCCCCTCTACCCTCTACGGGGAGTGAGAGGGGAAAAGGAGAGAGTCCAAAACAGAAAAACCTCCACACGGGGGAGAAAAACCTCCCCTCGGTCAATAGAAAGACCGTACTTGCCAAATACCTGCACACCAGGTCCCCTCGCGCCAACTGGTCCTGGAAGGCGATGAGCACACAAACTGCTTCTTTGTGCTGACTCCTGGAGGCTAGACTTCAGAGTGGTGGCGCGCCTGCC
>NW_024082681.1:0-122329 GCF_003009895.1 Hyaena hyaena
GACTCTTGAATGCTGACAAAAACTGAGGACTGATGGATGTGGTGGGGAGGGGGGATGGGCATGGAGGAGGACACTTGTGGGGATGAGCACTGGGTGTTATGTGGAAACCAATTTGACAATAAACTATTTGAAAAAAAAAAAAAAGCTTTCAGAATAATACATCAGGTGATAGACATTAGTTTCCTGGGAGAGATGGGGAGAAGAGCAAAAAAACAGTATTCAATGAACCATTCCAGGTACCACATCTTCCTTCCAGACAGGATTGTAAAAGCTAAGAGTGTGCATGACTTTGTCTCTTCCTTCCTCCCACTTCAAAATATAATAAACCTCCCAGACTCTCACCCAGAGTTATGCATCTCACTTATGCATCTCACCTGTTAAATATGGCCATACTTAGGTTCTGGAAAGGTAGGTAGTTTTAAGCAGACACATTGCTATCTCATCCAAATTAGGGTTATATTAGTTTTTTTAAGTGAAATAAAGATTAACTAAACAACCAGCTATACCTAGCACTATAAGTAAACATATATGCCAAATCAGATAATAAATAGAATATTCTCATAAATGCATACAATATTCATAAAGTAACTACCCAACCAGTGCCTCCCTTTGTCTCCATTTATAAATTAATTGGTATTGTTTCCATGATCACTGATGTTTTCAAGTTATTGATAAGAACAAACAAGTTGATTATTCATGTTAATTCTCTTTAATTTGGGGGAAACACATGTAACTAATATCTGTGCAAAAAGATCCACTGATAAAAACACACAACTGTATATACACTCATAGTGTCTGAACAAAACATAGAAATAATTTACTAAAATATAAAAAAATTTAAAAAGATACATGACCAATATCTTTATTCTCTAACATCATATATGCCACATAAAAATATCTGCATTAGTACGTGTATTATTAAAATCTGAGGTAAGTAAAAACACTTATTAAGAAAGCATTGGTTAAAATGAAAAAACATTTGTGCTCTCATAGAATTGATTTTATAGCGTAGGGAAAGGAGATAAAAATAAATGGAGGTCATAGGGGGTAGATATTGCTGAGCCACTAGGCCGTGATAAGGAAGTTTTATTTTGTTTTTAATGCAATGAGAAGTCACTGAAAGGCTTTGAACAGAGGAAAGATATGCCATTTTTTCCCAAGGATGATTCTGGAGGCTGTGCTGAAAATAGACTGCAGTGGAGCAAGAGTACACTCTGGCACCTGTTAGGGAGAAATGTAGTAATCAGAGCAGGGGCTATCAGCTTGCCCTAGAATGGCAGCCATAGATGTAGCAAGAATTTATGTGAATCTGTATATATTTCAAAGGTAATAAGGGACAGAGTTTATGTGTATTTATGAGAAAAAAATCAAAGATGACCATATAAATAGACACTGTGATAAAAGTTTATGCAACTCAATCTAGTGACCACAAAAAAGGGATATTGGTCAAGGTCCTATCAAGAAATATCAATCTATTCTGCAAGTTTAACTGGCAGACTTTAATGAAGAGAAGTCATTCCTTATGGAACTGATCAAGGCTACCGAAGAACCCGAAGCCAGCATCAGTAACAAGCTGTTACCAGATCTGGGTCTCTGGGTCTGAGGAAGAGGAAGAAACAGTGTTACCAAAGAAAGCAGTGCTGAGAATTGAGGCCATCAATGGGGATCCCCATTGGAGAAGGATCCCCACTCCTCTTTCCCTCTTTTTACAGAAGCTTCCATCATAGTGGTATACAACCACTGTGGAAAATGTAGCTGAAGAAAGAAAGGTTAAGAGAAGAAATATCACAACTTACTATCTTTCTGCTTTCTAATCTTCCTATAATCCCTGTTGCCAAATCCACTAAGAAGCTAATTAGCTAGGGAACATGGGTGAGCAGCAAGAGGAAGAGGTCAGAGTCGTTCTGACAGAAGGTGTGGGTGTGGGGTGGAAGGAAGATAACCCATAAAGGGGGTGCAATAAGCTTTACCTTGGGGGATTATTGAGTAAAAGGTCACAAAGGTAGGAATATTGGTAATTTCTTAATTAGGGAGTAAATATTTATAAGGCAATAAGAAGGTAGAGTCATGGTAAATCCACCACATCCAATTTGAAGAGAACAGATAATAATCTTTTCCACTGACATCTGACAGCATTCTGTCTCATCAGAGCCTGACCCAAGCATGTGGCTGCCTTAGCACATTTCCTTCTCTTTACAAATTGTATTAATTTTTGCTATTGCATAGCTTTCATTAATATATTCTCAATTGAAAAGATTCAAAGCCCCTGTTGACTGAACCCTCAATTCAAATCCTCCAGATGCAACTATTTTTATAAGCATGAGCATATATACTCTCAGCCCTTGTGCTAATATATTTAAATAAATAGATGCATAGTCAAAAGAAAATATAGATCCATATATTAAATGAGCCACCCAGCCCTGACTTTTCTCCTAAACTGAGACATTTGTATCTCACTAACTAGTAAACATCTTCACCTGAGTATCTAATAGGCCCCCAACCTTCTGACTAGTCCCAATTCCTTTGATTCCTTTTTTTTCCTTTTTTTTATATCACTGGGAAAGTGAGAAAAAATTTCAAGTCTTTAAAAGATTAGCATTCATCAGAAGTGTTTTTCATTAAAGTTCTTTTATTTTCTGCTCAAGGGAGCATCAAGTATCAGGTTTTACCCCCACTGGTTTCTCAGTCCCATGATGGTGAAGCCTCCATCTCAATCGTTGGAGAGGTCAAAGCAGAGACTTGAGAGATACCCCTCCCATAAAACAGGTGACAAAGAGTCAGGTCCAAAGAAAGCTCTAACACTATTTAACAATGAAGAAATGAATGGAAAGGAAAAAAAAATCCTCCACCCTTTCCATTCCAAAATTCTTGTTTTATTTATCAAAATTAAAATAAATACTCCTATGAGGATGAAGTCACTTGGATACCAAAGAAATAGACAGAATCTGACTTTATACCCTTGTCTATTTGTGCTAGAATGTTTCAGGCATACCTGGAGGTGGTGCTCAAATACTCACTGATATAAAGTACCATCCCATGGAAAATGTACAGACAAGCTCTCTCCTTTACAACTTTGTCCAAGTGTCCCTGACACACAATCAAAGCAGAAAAGAGAGATCCAGGAACAAAAAGGACTCACAGCAGACCCTATGGTATGTAGGAATTTTATACATGATACAGTACAAATTGTATTCTGGGAAATCCAAGACAATACATTGCATTTTTATTACTTTAAAACATCTAATCAATGACACATTTTAATGAGATAATACAAATAAACCATTGATTATTCTGAGTGGCATATGAATAGAGCCTGGTTATTCCCATCATAATGTGAAAATTAATTAATTTAGGTAATTACCACACATTTCATAATTCTGCCTAAAAAATAAAGTCCCAAGCATATAATTAATAATTATCTTTGTCCTTTTAAAAAATTAGATGTCTTCCTCAGCATACTAATGAACAAGATTTGCCTTTTTTTCAAAACTAATTAAGAGTCACATTACAAGTATTCAGATTATACTTGAATTTTATTTGAGGTGACATTGCATGTCCTCAAAGTGCATTTTTAAAGAGGCAATAATGAAATGCCAACAAATTAAGAGTAATGGCTAATTGCTATTGACTAACCTAGGAAATGTTCCTATTAAGAGTATTTCCAAATTCTACTGAAGATACAAAAATACAAAGAACTAAGAATTGCTTCAGTTATCTTAGAATACAAACAGTTTTATAGATAGAAAGAACACAAATTGTATCTTTAAATTGAAGTCAAGGGATAAGTGTTGAGAGTTTTAAAAGAAACTGTACAAGCCACACCATAAAAATGTGGGGCTGGCAGCTCACTGTAAATTTGTCTGGCAGTTATGTCTGTAATCTTAAATCCAAGTTACTGAAACCCTGTAATACAATAATAATAAAAGCAATGCAGCGTGAGCACAAGGCCTGTCAGATTTATGATGAGATGGTGTCTTCCATGAAAGGAACACACCAAATCAAATTAGTGGAGGAGAGATTAATAGAATTTCATCAGTTTCTAACATGGGGACTCTAAGCTGCTTCATAAATTTCCTGTGTCCTGAAAGGCGGTGGCTTGAGCCTTTTTGAAGCCGAGCACATAAAAGACCACCACAAGTGGCCTTAGCTGTTGTGAGGTAAAGTTATTCTGTGAGCCCTTAGCTGAGCGGGGGTGGGGGAGGAAGTCTCACAGACAGCATCACTAACAGAGGGGCAGTATATCCTGGTGGATACAAAGCTGGACGCCAGAGCCAGATTGCTGGGATTTGAATTCCGGCTCCATCACTTACTAACTTAAGAATCTTGGGCAGTTTCTTAGCACATCTCATTTGTAGAGTGGGTATAATAATAGTATAATGCTGAGGCACCTGGATGACTCAGTCGGTTAAGTGTCTGACTTCGGCTTAGGTCATGATCTCATGGTTCGTGGGTTTGAGTCCCGTGTCAGGCTCTGTGCTGAAAGCTCAGAGCCTGGAGCCTGCTTCAGATTCTGTGTCTCCTTCTCTCTCTGACCCTCCCCTGCTCACACTGTCTCTCTCTCAGAAATAAATAAAACATTTAAAAAATTTTTAAAAAATAGTATAATGCTGACAGAGTCATGAGGATTAATATAGTAAATGCATTAAAAAGGGCCTTAGAAGGTAGCTAATGTTACCAGCTATTACATTCCTGAACTCTCTAACCCCTATCTGAATGACGGAGTTGATAAAGTAAAGATGAAAGGAAAAATAAAAAACAAAATGGAGTTCTACAGTCCAGACTCAACTAAGGACGAGAGACATCAGTGTATCCTTCAAGAAAGGATTTTCTATCACTGATATGAGAAGTGCGGCTTCAGGAAGTTCTAGGTTTCCTATAGTTAGCATTCAAGCAAAGGTTAGTTGATGCCTTATGGGGATAAAATGAGCATTAGAGGCTGGGCTAAAGAGCCTGTTTGTCTTCATCAAAGAGTTATAATAATAAAGACATATTTAAAATAAAAAAAAAAAAGGATTATGGGCTACTTAAGAGTTAATCCCTCCAACAGAAAATCCCAACTCTGCTGGGCTTTTTAACTGCCTGTCTATTTTATTTAGTTAACACTACCCTGCCTTCAAAGACATGGGATCTGTTTGTTTGGGTTTTGTTTGTTTCATTTAGAATTATTGAATTCATTTTCTATGAAAATTTTATAACTAACATGAGGTAATTTGAGAACCCAAAGGATTTTCAAAGACCTCACAACACTGAATATTGGTATCTTTGGTCTAAAACTACCTATTGCCAAATTGTGTGATTTTTATGATGCTTCTGCATTTAGGGAAGAAGGAAAAGATGCTGAGTATACCTTTTCTCATGCAAAGGGGCAGAAGACAGAGATGTAAAAATGAGTCATGACCAAGATAAAACAACCGAACAAATTAACAGCACTATAAAGATCTACCACAGAGGTTATTCCTCGAGAGCCATACTGTTTTGGCCTGTTCTTATTTTTCAGAGAAGATTAAGATTGCTCCAGAGTACCTCATACTTCCTTTATGCCTCACTCAGTGGCTAGCACAGTACCGTACCTCTCTTCACCTGCATTCATTCTCTGCATGATCGCAGCTGATCTAGTCTTAAAAATGCCTTCTATTTGATTCAAACACTTCTATATTCCTGCCCTCTCTCCTAACTTGAATCTTACATATCCAGCTGTCTACTTATTTGATGATCTAATATCTTTCAGAACATGCTCAAGTGAACTCCTGACTTTAAGTTCTGTAGTGGACTTCAAGGTCCACTGTGGTTGGTGCTCTAGCCAGTGACCCTAAGACTCCTTTTTCTTGTTTTCTGTGCCTATTCCCCAGCTTTTACATGCTTTGAGTCTAATAGATTGTACCTATAACCTTCTGTTTTGGCTGCTCAGGCTGCTATAATGAAATACCAGAGATTGGGTGGTCTCAATAACATGAATTTATTTTCTCTCACTTCTAGAGGCTGGGAAGTTTAGGATCAAGATACCATCTGATTCAGTTCCTAGTGAAGACCCTCTTCCTGGTTTGCAGATGGCTGCCTTTTCTCGGTGTCCTTACATAGGGGAGACAGCGATCTCTTTCTCTCCTTCTTATAAAACCATTAATCCCATCAAGATGGTTCCACTCTAACGAACTCATCTAACACTATCTCCCAAAGGCCTCATCTTCAAATACCCTCACATTACAGGTTAGGGTTTCAACATATGAATTTGGGTGAGGGAAACAAAGTTCAGTTCCTAGGACCTTCTTTAAAAGGATAGCCCTTGGGCTACTGGAGCTGCCTAGATGTCACAGGGAACCAGAAATGTCTGACTTTATGTTCCACTCCCCTAACCTCAGCAGGTCAAACCCAAACAGTCCTAAGGCAGGAAAAGCTCTGAGATGCAATTTATGCTCCAGTGATTCTTTTGGATCATACATAGTCTGGGACTTAGCCTGTCGGGACATCCTTACTTAGTTTTCTCTGCTCCCCTTTCCTACTTCTCCCACTCTCTTATCAGTCTCTCTCGTGATTTCCTTAGCAAATCACTTGCACACACAGGTTAATTTCAAGAACGGCTTCAAATCCCAGGCACCCCCCAAAACCTTTTCCTCTCTGAAGGGCTCCTTCACCGGCCCTTCTCCCTCAACAGCACCACCATTAAATCTGGTTTCTCAGCCCTCAGACCTTGTCATCATGCTTGATTTCTTTTTCTCTCCACTTTGCACATAATCTATTAGAGTTTTCCTGGCTCTACCTTCAAATTGTATTCAGACACTAGCCACTTCACAGGACATTCACTATTACTTTTTTAGTTAGAAGATCATATAATTTACTACCTTTGAGAATGAAAGGGAGTGCTACTAATATTTATGTAGTGATGACAGGTACAAACTAAGATGCTCCTCTGCAAATTGGGACATACAGTTCCCTTAACCTTAGTCCTATCTACTATCTCTCCCATTTGGACAACTGAAAAACCTATTTGTCTACAGACTTGACCTATATCTATTCTCTAAATAGTAGCAAAAGTGATATTTTAAAAATGCAAATTGAGTCCGGCCACTCCCCTGCTCAAAAATCCTCCAATGTCTTCACATCACATTAGAATAAAATATAAACTCCTTATCAATGTGTTAAATGTCTGATATGATTTAGCATCTACTATTTTACTAAGCTCCACCCACACTGAACTCTGATATTCTTTTTTTAATTGAATAATGGTTGATACACAATGTTAGTCCACAAGGCTATAGGTTATGCAATGCCCACAAGTGTAGCTACCATCTGTCACCATACAACACAATTACAAAACCATGGGTTACATTCTCTACAGTATACCTTTTATACTTATTCCTTCCATAACTGGAAGCCTGTACCTCCCACTCCTCTCATCCATTTTGCCCGTTTTTCCCACCTCTCGCCTCTCTGGGGAAGATGTGGAGAAAAAGGAACCCTGGTACACTGTTGCTGGGAATGTAACTCAGTACAGCCACTGTGGAAAACAGTATTTTTTGGAGGTTCCTCAAAAAATTAAGAATAGAAATACCATATGATTCTGTAATTCCACTATTGGGCATTTACCCAAAGAAATGAAAATAATTCAAAAAGATATATGTACCTCTATATTTAATGCAACATTACTTACAGTAGCCAAGATATGGATGCAATCCAAATGTCCCTTAATATATAAATGGATAAAGAAGATATAATATACATACATATGTATATATGTATACATATACATACATACACATACACAATGAAATATTACTCAGTATTTGATGTTCTTCTAATACTCCAGGCCTATTCCAGACCCAAATAATTTCATGTCTTGATTATTTATTCCTCTTCAGATTTCTAATAGGCTGTATAAGATATATGCACTGATCCTCTGCTCTGTATTACTTTGTAGCAGGTTATTTTAAAAGTTTTATTTATTTATTTTGAGAGAGAGAGAGAGACCACAAATTGGGGAGGGGAAAACAGAGGGAGAGAGAGATAATCCCAAGCAGGCTCCCCACAGTCAGTGAAGAGCCCAATGCAGGACTCAAACTAACAAATCATGAGATCATGACCTAAGTCTAAACCAAGAACTGGACGCTCAACAAATTGAGCCACCCAAGCACCCCACAGGTTATTTTTTTAAGTTCATCTATTTACTTTTGAGAGAGACAGAGTATGAGCAGGGGAGGGGCAGAGAAAAAGGGAGAGAGAGAATACCAAGTAGGCTCTGCACTGTCAGCACAGAGCCTGACACAGAGTTCAAGCCCACAAACCACAAGATCATAACCTGAGCCAAAATCAAGAGTTGGATGCTTACCCAGCTGAGCCATCCAGGTGCCCCACCTTTGTAGCTATTATAAAAAATGATGTATTACCTTTCTTTGTGTATTCTTATAAGTGTCATTACCCCTCACTTAGGATGAGAATCCAGTTCAAAACCTTGCCCCTGGTCCCAGGAGCGGAAACAGAACTGGTATTCAGAAATATTTAAGTTATACTAAGTCCTCATTAAGTTCTAAATTCCCTTTTTAAGATTCATTTTTGTGCACTGCTTTAGCTAAGGTTCTTTTAAGTTTTCTAACAAATATATAGATTCTAAAATTTACATCCATCCGTTAATCCCTTTTTATTTTAGACTTAATTATAGGATTCAATTTCTTATGGATTTGATGGTTAATTTTAGGTACAAATGAATTATGCACATTTAAATGAATAATAAGAGTAATTGAGAATGAGAATGTAAATGTGTGCATTATGTAATGACAACATATATACAATTTCTCAAAAACACAATAGAAACATTTTTAATTTTTTAACATTTATATATTTTTTGAGAGAGAGAAAGAGAAAGAGAGACAGAACATGAGTGGGGGAGGGGCAGAAAGAGGGAGACACAAAGTTTGAAGCAGGCTCCAGGCTCCCAGCCGTCAGCACAGAGTCCTATGGGGAGTTCGAACATGTGAACCGTGAGATCATGACCTGAGCTGAAGTCTAACGCTCAGCAGACTAAGCCCCCCAGGCGCCCTGAAACATATTCTTGACTTTGAAAACTTCTACATGTTGCCACTTTTTTAAATCACAATTTGAAAGCATGGTTCTTTTACTTGTAATGAGCATACTTATAACCACTAATATCTTTTAAATACTATGTTCCGGAGTATAATTTGGGCATGCATAATTCTGAAAAATGAATTTTGGAAAGGTAGCCTAAAGCATTCCCTGCCCAAATCCTGAGAACTTACAGAAAATACTGAGAACAACTTTTGTTCATTCCCTCCCCCATTTATTCAACATTTCTTACCTCTTTGGGACCTCTCTGCCACGGTTGAAAAGTTTACTTCCCTCAAATTTTAATTTTGAGCATATTGAGATAACTTCATCATATTAAAAAAAAATCTTTCTCCTGCCCAAGATACTATTAGCCACTAACCTATTTTTTAAGTTTATTTATTTATTTTGAGAGGCAGAGAATGTGTGCAAGTGGGGAAGGGACAGACAGAGAGGGAGACAGAATCTCAAGCAGGCTCTGCACTATCAGCAAAGAGCCTTATCCAGGACTAACACTCATGAACCTTGAGATCATGACGTGAGTTAAAGTCAGACACTGAACCAACTATGCAACCCAGGCACCCCTGGGCACTAACCTAGTTTTATACATGCATATAAATATTTCAAAGGATGGAACTGAATCTCTAAGTTATTAGATACTGAGGTAAGTAAACCCATCCCATAGTTTAGATGCTGTATTCTACTAAGATGCACTAAGATGTGATCTACCTGTTAAACACCCATCCCCATCTTGATTTTTCTTCTATTTTAAGCAATAAAGAACAAAGAAAAAAGAAGAGACTGTCACGTTAGTGAAAACAATCTAGATACATATGGAGTAAAACATGAAAATCTTTATTTATGTCTGAAACCTCCAAACACCCTAAGGAAGAGATCACTGTAAATTTGAAATCATATCCTTGTCTCATTCTTCTATACTTGTGTGTATGTGTATACATGCATGTGTTTGTTTACTTAAATGACATCATACTACGGCACCTAGGTGCCTCAGTTGGTTAAACATTAGACCCTTGATTTGGGCTCAGGTCATGAACTCACGGTCCAGAGATCAAGCCCTGCTTTGGGCTCCAAGCTCAGTGTGGAGCCTGCTTGGGATTCTCTCCCTCCCCCCCTCCCCCGTCTCTCTGTCTCTCTCTCTGCCCCTCTGTTGCTCACACTCTCACTCTCTCAAAATAAACATTTTAAATAAATAAGTAAATAAACAATAAACAACATTATACCATATGTTTATCTATGCCAGCACAGAGTTCCTCATTAGTTATAATGGCTGTTTTTATATATCCCATAGCATTTATGTACTACAATTTTCCCTAACTCTCCTTAATTGGCTTTATGTAATTTCCAAGTTATAACTATTTTAAGAAGTTTTTGTGACAAATATCCATGTAGGTAAGTCTCTGCACACATGTGTCTACATGAGTAAGATTCTTAAAAAAGTAAGTTCTGAGTGAACTGCTACATTCAATTCTTCTTTTGATATATTCTGCCTGATTACTGTCCAAGATTTCTCCAATTTATACGCCCACTAAGAGTCCATAAGAATAATGCCTATTTCTTCAGTAGAGGATACTATCAAGATTTTATATTTTTGCTTATATAGTGGTTAAAAACCAATCTTTTTGGCTGTTTTAATTTGTATTAGTGAGTCAAAAAAGTCTTTAGCCTACATCTTTAAATAGTAAAATATGATTGATATTGTGATACTAATTTATTTAAACTTAGTCCACCCCATTTTTATGCTACTTGCCTTCTTGTTTGTTTTCCTTTTGATCTTATACTTTCTTGCCTATAGTAATTTTCAGAGCATTACTTCTGCTTCCAAGTTGTAGGTGTATATTAGATATAGGATATCTATGCTAATAATATTAAACTTTTAGGTATTTAATATGCACATGTACACTTGACTTGCAATGTCTAGAATTAATCAGTACTAATCACTCTTTCCCATAAAAGATGATGCGCTTAATTACTATTTTCCCCACCCATCTCCTCTATGGTGAAATCATCTTACTTTGAAATTATTTCAGAGAAGGTAAAGAAGTATTCAAGTTAAGGTAAAACTTGCAAACAGTTAAATGAGTATATCTTAAATGTACAATTTAATAAGTATTTTTTAAGTTTATTTATTTACTTTGAGAGAGAGAGCATGCACACATGTGATGTGCAGCAGAGAGAAGAGAGAAGAGAGAGGGGGCAGAGAGAGAGAGAGAGAGAGAAAATAGCAAGCAGGGTCTGTGCTCACAGTGGGGCTTGATCTCAGGAACTGTGAGATCATGACCTGAGCCGAAACCAAGAGTCCAAAGCTTAACTGACTGAGCCACCCAGGTACCCCAATAAGTTTTAATAAATGCAAACAGATGTATAACTACCACGTTAGTCAAAGTGCAGAACATTTTTGTCACTTCAGAAAGTTCCCTCATACTCCACTTCAGTCAACCACAAAATGCTTAGGTAATCACTTTTCTCATTTCTGTCACCAAAGATCAATTTTATCTGTTCTTGAAATTCATTTCAATGAAACCATAAGGTATGTACTGTTTCTTCCATATCATCTAATTCAACATTAAGTTGTGGGGATTCATCTGTTGTTACTTATATCACCAGCTTATTCTTTCATTACTGAATAGTATTCCATTACATGGAACACTTCAGTGCTTTCATCCGCCTTCCTGTTGATGGACATTAGAGTTGTTATCATTTATTGGCTGCTATAAATTAAGAAGATATGTGAAAGCCTTTCTGAGGGCATATGTTTTTATTTCTTTTAAGTAAATACCCAGGAAAACACACCATATTATGGGCTGGGTATACTAACTGTTTAACTTTAAATTAAAAAAAGCAAAACAAACCAACCAACCAAAAACACAGGAGCACCTGGGTGTGTTGGTTAAGCATCTCATTCTTGAGTTCAGCTCAGGTCATGATTTCAGGCTCACCATTTGTGAGACTGAGCCCTACGTTGGGCTCTGCACTGACAACACAGAGCCTGGTTGAGATTCTCTTTCCATCTCCCTCTGCCCCTCCCCCACTCACACTCTGTCTCTCAAAATAAAAAAGCAAAAGTCCTGTCAGCTAGTTTTTCAAAGAAGTTGTGACTTGATACCCTTATCAGCAATGTGTGAGAATACTAGTTGGGGCATATGCCCATTAACATTTTCACTTCTCCGTCTTTTTTTCTTCCAATCTCTTTTAGACATTCAGATGAGTGTAAAATGCTGTCACTCTGAGGTTTTATATTTGCATTCTCCCTTTCAGTATAATGATGCTGAGAAATCTTGAGGGCTATTGGCCATTCATATTTTTATTGCGAACTCTCTAGTCAATTTTTTTTTGCCCTTTGATTGGGCTGTATTTTTCTTATTGATTTATAAGTGTTATTTGTATATTTTAAAGACTTTTTCTCAAATACACATATGCAAATATTTTCTCTCAATCTATACCTTGCCTTTTCATTTTCTTAACGGTGACTTGTGAAGAGTAGAAGCTTTAATTTTAACAAGCCCAGTGCATCTGAAACCACTATAGTATTGTGACTCAACTACACTTAAATTAAGAAACTAAAAATAATTTGAAAAGGATTTCTAATGTAAAAAGAAAAAGAGTTCAATCAATAAAGCTAAAACCATTTAGGGGCGCCTGGGTGGCTTAGTCGGTTAAGCGTCCGACTTTCGCTTAGGTCATGATCTCGCGGTTCGTGGGTTCGGGCCCCGCGTCGGGCTCTGTGCTGACTGCCAGCTCAGAGCCTGGAGCCTGTTTCAGTCTGTGACTCCCTCTCTCTCTGACCCTCCCCTGCTCACGCTGTTTCTCTCTCTCTCCTAGAAATAAATAAAACATTAAAAAAAAAATTTTTTTAAAAAAAAGCTAAAACCATTAATTTTAAACATACATACTAATTATTGGATGCAGTACCTAGTCCAAACTTCAATTATATGCTATTGATAGATTCATGCCAAAACTGCACTCAGAGCCATATTCATTATTGTCAATTTGTATAATGTTTGAATAAAAATCAATGCAAATAAAAATTGCAGTTTAATATTTTTTCTCTAACACTTTTTTTTTCTTTTGAGCATAGTGCTTATTGTGCCCTCGTGAAGAAATCTTGCCTACCCAAAGTCACAAATATATTCTATATTTTCTTCTAGAAGCTTTATTGTGTTAGCCTATAATCCAGCTCAGATTAGTTTTTACCTATGATGTCAAATAGGAGTCAAAGTTCATTTTTACCCATATGGATATTCAGTTATCCAGTATCATCGGGATTCATTTTTAACTTCTCAAGAGTTTGACACAGTGATTAAGAGTGCATGTTCTAGACTTAAGTAACTTATACTTACTTAAATCCAGTTTCCACCACTAATTACCTATAGGACATTATAACTATATCAAACCTCTATGTATCTATAAATTCATCCTTAAAGTATAGATAATTATAGCATGTATTTCTGAGTTTTATCTTTTTCTTAAAATTCAATTTTGTAGATTAAATGCTGTAAGATATGTAAAATTCCTCACATAAAACTTGGTATGTAGTAACTCTCTAGAAACACTAATTTATAAACAAAATAATTATTCAGAAATAACAAAAGTTTTATATCTGATATAAAGATTCTGATTGTTTAAAATTTTTCCTTAAATATTTTTAAGTTTTTTTAAAAAATATTTATTTTGATAGAAAGAGAATACAAGTAAGATACGGGCAGAAAGAGAGGGAAAGAGAGATTCCCAAGCAGGTTCCACGCTCTCAGCACAGCACCCAATGTGGCCTCAATCTCACAGCCATGACATTATGACCTGAACCAAGATCAAGAGTCTGACGCCTAACCAACTAAGCAACCCAGGAGCCCCTTAACTATGTTTAAGGTTAAGATGGACTAGTCTAAAAGTCATTTCTAAATAACTGTCACAAAATTTTGATTATACTGATAAATCTTCTTATTGTCTTGCTGATAAGAACTAAAGCTGATCTAATTGTAGCTCTTCCATAAATTGATTTTTTTTTTCCCTCTCCAGAAATTCTTAGAATTTTTGCTGGTATTTCATGGTCTGAAATTTTACTGCACAGTTGGTGTTCTTTGATTGATCTTTTCTGGGATCACATCATTGTAATTTGTATAACCACAGAACCTACCAAGATAGATAGGCACACTGGTTATTTATTTAAGCAGATCCACACTGTAAGGTAATTTCTTTTTAAGTAAAACCACTTTAGTATGAAATCAATGTGGAAATGGTTTTACTTACCTGACCTGTTATAGTTTTTATAGTTTTAGAAAATCTGAAATACAGAAAGAAGTGCCCAACTGCTGGATCTGGGAAAATGCTTGTGATAGCTTAAAAAATAATGCATTTATATGCACAGCACTAAAGAGATAAGAAAATACTGTAAACTTTGTAAAGGATTAATTATATATTTTATATCATTGTGTAATTTACATTTCTTTCTTTTTTATTTTTATTTTTTAATTTCATTCAATCTGCACAACAGTCCTAAAAGGTAGTATCTTATCAAGGGTTCCCTCTGGACAGTTGATTCCCAGAGCTGTTGGAGCAAAGCCATTTTGCACTAAAACTTTCTCTCTTTGGTCACCAGCTGTTCTGGAAATTAACTGAAGCTTGTACACGTTAATAAAAAAACGATAGTGGCAACTTGATTACAGTACAGCAGATTCAGCTAGGAGCCAATGTTATGGTTGAAACACAAGAGTGTAATTGGCTTTCAACAGTATATTTTAGAAGATTTGATTAGCTACTTTGTTTGGCAAGTCCAGCCCCAGGACCCCTGGCTAGTCACAAAGAAGTTGGAGCTAAATCCAACTGATATCCTAAAAGCAAACGCCTTGAATTCAATTCTCAGGACCATCCCTTCTCCACTTTTTCTACTTTGTCCGCAGAAGAAATTATACAGTTCATGCAGGGGCTATATGGCTCCTACCAATTTCTGCCATCAGAGTGTTTGAGATCCTGCTTAGATTCACAAGAAACAATTACTGGCTGTGGCTCAGGACACTCCTGATTCCTCCAAGCCTATCTGTGGAGGACAGGAGGCAGCAGTAATATTTGTTGATATTTCACATTTGCCTTATCAGTTTCTGTTTTCTATGTAAAGGCTAAGTCCTATTGGAGGAGAAAAACTTCCTCTCATACCCCATAAAACTAGCGTCCTTTATCAGTCCTTTGTCAGCCTGATTCAAGGAGAATTTATAGATAGGTTTTCAAAGTAAAGTTTCATATAAAAGCAGCTTTTTTGGGTGGCTCTGTTGGTTAAGCATCTGACTTCGGCTCAGGTCATGATCTTGCAAGTTCATGAGTTCAAGCCCTACGTCAGGCTCTGTGCTGACTGCTCAGAGCCTAGAACCTGCTTCAGGTTCTGTGTCTCCCTCTCTCTCTTCCCTGCCCCCTCTCACACTCTGTCTCTGTCTCAAAATTAAATAAAAATTAAAAGCAGCTTTTTTCTTCTTTTACATGCACACCAATACACATGCACACCTTTGCTATGTAAGATTATGCCAGCATCTCAGGAAAGAGAATTCTGAAATGGATTTCATAATATAGGTCAAGTAACATTATCTAGGAACATTTTTCCCCCTGCTTCATGGGAAATGTCTCTCTCCTATCATCACAAGACTGTCATTTAAGAAGCATACTGGTTCCAAATTCTCTTCCTTTTCTGTAAATTCAGTATAATACATGTGGAATCAGAAACTCTCCATGAAAACAACCATTTAACAGAGTTCACATAAAGTTCATCTTTTTGGGCACATTCATGATCTTGCTGATTTCTCAAAATGGCATGAATACATTACAATTGCCTAAGTGGACATTTTTACCACAGTTATAATTTAGTATTCAATAATAATGGTCCTCTGTGTTTGACTATTCTACTAAATGAGTTTCTACACCGATGAATTTCTAAGGATGCCCTTTCTTCACATCTTAAAAATGAAATACTATTTTTCTTTAACTTAAAATATGTATATTTAACTGCGATTCTAAGTTTAACAGTACATATATTTTGCTTTGTAAGATACTGATTTCCCAAAAGATCAAAAATAAGTTGCATATATGAGGAATCTGAATAATAACAGCAACTAGGATTGATTGAATGTGTACTGGATACAGTGTATTTCAAATATACGTCTTTGAATTAGGGTCTATATCATCCATTTATCGAATAGGGAAGAGTTAAGTAATATAAGTAACTTAAGTAACTTACCCAATATGACACAACTGTTAAGAACATGCACATATATTTGCATAATTAGGCTTTAATATAGGAAATAATACATTTTAATAAACTCATATCTTATCTCAAATCACAGCCTTGAAAATAACCTAACTACACCCTTAAAAATAACCTGCAAAATAGTCTTGGTTTAACCCACTTTCAGATTACATAAAATGTAGTGACAATAGCAATATAATAATCAGGGGACTTTCAGTGCATTTTGACTTTCTTCGGAGACATAAGCCCTTAATTGTTATGTATTTCTCTTAAACTGAAGACTATAGGCTGTAAATTCAAGTGGGATTCTAATTTAAAGTCTACATAAATCAATTGAGAAAAAGAAACATACTAATTAATGGTGTTTTAAACAAATCTAAGTCTGGAATTGTCAGAGATCCCAAAAGCCGGGAGTGCTAAAAGAAAAAAAAAAAAAAAAGAATTTGTGGGATTTGCTTCAACTGCTCCCCCCAAATTTTATTTGGGGTAAAATCAAATTTGCTCTAGCTCTCAATTACACTGAATATTAGAAACAAGACTTTCTTTCTATCCATTGGGTCCTTTAAGCAACAGACCTGGGGTTTTCTTGAAGTGGGATCTAAAAGTAACTTGTTCAGGGATCAGTTGATGTTTGACTCTCAGTGGACAATTCAGCTCCAGAGAAAGCTTCCATTCTCTGTGAGGCACAGTTGATAGCCTCAAGTACCAGCAGTATCTACTGAGAACTCAAGATATTAAAAACTGACAGCGTAGGGTGGGGCCAGATTCCTAACAGCAGTCTGTGCTGCACCTGGCACTAGCTCAGTTCTCCTCAATGTGAAATCACACTAGAATTCCTGGGGGAAATCATGCATAACCACTCCATAAAACAAAAGGAGTTTTAGCTGATCATTGTGATGACAATTAAAAGACAGACAAACCACGGTGGACCTCATTTCTGTTCTACCTCATTATAACAAGACATTCTCTCCATCTTATCTTTCCTCTATTTTGATTTATGACTTCTTTGGATTCTTTCCTGGAAGAGCTAAAAAGTATCCACATTACAGAAGCTGAGATTGCATTCATGCAGTGATTCTGTAAACATTTTGGAAGCTGATGGAAAGACGATGGATTTAATATGTCACGGCTTTAGCAAGGAGTTTAGAAAATGGTATTTGAAACAAATTAATTACATGGGAGGAAATGTATGAATGGGTATGTGTGTTACCTACAAAGGAAAGGCTAAGCTAGATGCTGTTCTTTGACTAAAGAGAACTATTCACTTTGGAACTAGTTACTTAATGTTGAGCTCACAATTTTATATCATCTCCAAAAGTAGCATGGCTTGGATACAAGTCATTTCCCATCACGTGGCCTGCACGGAGCAATGGGCAAGTCTGTAATAAAAGGCACGCTGGGGGAGGAAAAGCACTGATTCAGCCACATTCCTCCAGAGGCCTGGGGCTGACGTTAAGTCTCTAGTGTAACTTTAAAGGAACCAAGGTCCTTTAGGGTTTGTTACTTGGTCATTATGTTCCCAAGTCAGAGCCTTGGCCCTCCTCTTCTTTTACAACCACACAACAAAACACAGACTATGGGTCATGTGGGCATTTCTACCTTACCTACAGCCATTTGATTTAGTAACTCATAATTATGTATATCAATATGTGTTATACATTAATTTCTAAGTGATTACAAATTCAGACATGATTTTTTTCTATGCTTTTGTTAGCTGGGATAAATAGAATTTTTTTGAAATTACAAAATTTACATCAAATTGCCGTTGTTTAGTAAGAAATATTTCCACTTTCTCAATTTTTTTCTTTTTATTATTTTTATTTTAGAGTGTGTGAGTGGGGGGCAGTGAATGGGGGGAGGGGAGAGAGGGAGAGAGTAAGAGAGAAAGAATCTAAGCAAGCCATACTCAGCACAGAGCCCCCAAGCAGGACTCAATCACAGAACTCTAGAATCATGACCTGAGCCCAAACCAAGAGTCAGATGCTCAACCAACTGAGACACCCAGGTGTCTCTGCTCTCAACATTTTAAAGTAGAAATAACAAGTTAAAAAATTAGTTTGGGTCTTCTTTTCTTCCACTTCTGCATCTTATCACCTTTAATAATTGTGACACGGTGAAAGAATCCAAATTAGAAATCACAACAATAAATAAATCCTGAGTTTTGGTCTTGTCTGTGTTTCTATTCCATGTATTAGTTTTAGTAAGTCAAGTACTCTCTTTGGGGCTCAGCATACTTGTGTGTAAAATGAGGAAAGCTGGACTAAACCTCAAAGGTCCTTTTCAGCACAAATTCTATGAATCTTGTAATTACCTTCCATTTTATGGTGCCTTGCGAAGTGCCCTTGTTTAGTGAACAATTCAGGCCTACATCCTTCTGAATCATTTTTCAATAGCCCTGGTGCACCCAAGGGAGGGAAAACAATAACGAATGAACAGATTATTTGCTCATCATAATACATCTTTTGAAAATGTCAAATGCTCTGACAATATGCTTAAATACCAAGCTTTTATTTTAACCTGCGGCTTTACATTGACACATTCTTCCTTTTCTTTATCCTTCCAATTGTTTTCTGATGATAAAATCAATACATTGTCATTATAAGTAATAGCTTACAAAACACACATTGAAGAGTATAAGAAAGAAAAAAGTAATTACCTTTAATCTCACTAACCCAGAGATTGTCAAAATTATTCCTCTGGGCCCACCTGCTTGTGTGTGTGTAATATAATTTTACAATATGAGATGAATTGTGCTTTCAGTAACCTACCTTTATTACATATAAATATTATGAACATATTTCCATGCTAATGAAGATAAAATCTAGGTCATTATTTTAATTGCTACAAGCTATTCCAATGTTGGAATATGCCATGATTTATTTATCAATAGATTGTTGGGCAATTTAGCTGCTTCTCATGTTGGCTATTATAAGAAACTTTGCAACAAACAATCCTTTTTCTTTAAACACTTGTCTGATTATTTCTTTGTATTCTATATACTTAAGATTTATACATTTCATTTTTGTTGTTTTTGTAGAGAGCAGATTGACCGAAATGTTCTTAACTGTATCTGATCCTATATAAATACTTTTCCGACCTAATGATTCAGCTCTTGAGTCCCACTTCCTGAATTACTGTTCCTTTGACCTTCAGCCTCACCTACCTACTGCAGCCCTACCACAATGTCATCCCAGTAGTGCGGTTGTCCAGCTGGGCTTCTAATCTCCCCTTCTCCTTTTTAATTACTCTCATAATACTAGCTAAATCTTCCACTCCTTTGGCTGTGTATTTTCCTTTCTTATTCCCAATAATAGATGAAGCTTATATAATATCATGTGAACTGTATAGCTTTCTTTCCCCCATACCCTTGGGTGTCAAATAGAACTGGTTTATGCTGTAAATACTTGAGTGCTGTAGATTTTATTTATAACTTTATATTATATTTATATAAGTCTATTATAGACAACCCTTTAATCCCTTTATTTCAGACTTAGTCTATATGCACTTAAAGGATTAATTTCATAAGGGATATGAATAAAATCAAGGAACTCTTCATATGATGTTGACTGCTAGGTTTAGGCAAAGAGGCATGTACTTTTGTAGTTTTGGAGACATCCAAATAAGGAAAATACAAACACAAATTCCTGCCCTTCAGTGGATTTTATGGTCTCTCAAGTGCACTTTAGTTTCATTTAATTTTTAACCAATTCTAGATAAAAATAATTACCTTTATCTTTCCTCCTGATAAAAGCTCATAATTGTGAAAAGATAGAAGCAATAATCTTATCTAATATAGCAATAGATAATTTTTGTGATAGGGTAGGATTCAATATTCAGGGCATATGTCCTACCTATGCCCAGGCAATGAACACAAAATTCGCAACTTGTACCTTAGCCAGAGCTTAAGAGTGTAGAAACCAGAGTGGACCTTCAGTGGAGGTCCTACGTGATAGCCACTCTGGATGATATTCCTGGAAGCTAGGTTATCAATCAGCTCAAAAATCCTGGGGCAATTAAAGAGAAAAATAATGCAAATATCCAAGGATAAGGTAGAATGACTTGACCAAACTGAGCCATCTAGAAAACTCTGTGGAGGAAGATGGAGAGAATAACAGTGAGAGACCCCAGTAAACGTAAATAAGAGTAGATTAAGGGAAGAGAGAAAGACAGAGTTTTCCAGTTCCTGGAAGTTGTGATTAGAGGGAAAGAATAAAGAGAGAAAGTGGAAGGATAAAAATAATTATAATAAAAACATTGCAAGATAAGGCAACCAAGAGACAGATTTGAACCATAAATCTTACCTTGTCTTACAGCTAGTGTTTACTAGACATAGTACTGTTATTCACAGGGCAAGGGTTAAATTGTGCATAATAGGTTCAACTGGTTGAGCTGAGATGCTTAGACTCTGCTAGCGTAGTCAGTCTGGCTTAGGAGTGCACACACTTAAACATACCCAGCACCTCACATCATTCCTTTGTAAAGTATATTTATGCTTTTTTTTCAACTTCATGAAAAGTAAAAGTGGTTGTTAAAAAGAGAGGCAGAGAAGAGAAAAACAGTAAAGGAGCAGATGACATGGTATCTATTCCTGTGAATCACTGGGTTACAAAGGTTAATTTCAGGAACTAAAATATGTTTAAAAAAAATGACGAGATTCTGGAAGAGTGCTAGAATCTGAGGAAACTATCTCCATAAGGTCTTTGTGTTACACTGCAACTGATGTGATAATATATATATACACATAGGGGGAATTTCCTAATATAATTGGGGTTTATCCTGAAAGGTAAAAGTTGGAATCTAAAGCCATTGTAATGTGAGTATAGTACATGATTTACCTAAGTCCCATTTGTAAACACAGACATAGGTACATTAGTTGATCTAGGGGTTACATATAGAAATATACCACAGGAAGTCTGAGGTGCCTCTACTATTATGTGAATTGTTTTTATGATTGTGAAGAGTTTCCCATTTGGTGCATTCCATGATGATCGAGATCAATCTGAAGTTGATTTGAAAGTCTAAATGATTTTATAGGACAAATATGAGGGAATCCAAGTCAGCCACAACAGCCTGGTTCAGGCACCAAACTGGGATTGTATACTAAGCCCATAATTTTTTCATAAATTCCTAGGATAGTCTCAGAAAGGGAGCAAAGTCAGTAATAGTCAACCAAAATTTTCCCAAGTCATATAATCCAGACCTTGGAG
The DNA here is from genome assembly GCF_003009895.1 of Hyaena hyaena. NCBI lineage: Eukaryota > Metazoa > Chordata > Mammalia > Carnivora > Hyaenidae > Hyaena > Hyaena hyaena. The sequence continues at coordinate 21,505 of NW_024082681.1, forward strand.
TCCTGAAAGAGGCCTGCAAACTCTCTGATGGAATAGAATTATCACTGGCCTGCACCATCTAGAATAAACAAGTTTTGTGCCCAATCAGCATTCAGAACCTAACTGTGCAGTCTCCACCAGCAGGAAAGAGTAGCAAAATATCTAACTTGGATGAGGGCAGGGAGAGGAGCTCTAAAACCCATTCTAAATAGAAGATTTCCGTTAAGCATTTTGTCCAATTCCTTCCCTTTTCCTTAAGCTTTTACCAAACCCCAGAGGTTGTTGTTCCAGACTCCATAACTCAAATACTGCAGACAGACTGTCATGGAGTATTATTCTGGTGGAAGGGAAGAGTCATTGGGTAGGATTTCCCTAATGAGACGCACATTTTCACCATAAGAGAGCAGCCTGCCTCTCCCCTCTCCCTTTAGTTCCCCTTCCTTCCCCATTCCTCTGCTCTCTCTGATAGGGTGACTACAAAAAAAAGAATACAAAGTCATTAATTAGAATGTTCTCAAGAGGGAAACCATATGATAGCTATGCTTCTTTTATCTTCAGTCCTTAGACTACAGAAAAGTCATCTAAACAGCTAATTTCCAGGTCACGTTCCCCCCTCACTGTTGCAGTTTCCTTTGGTTATGCCCCAAATTTCCATTAATTATATCATACATTTAAACCCACTGTTAGAAGTTCGTGTAGTGGCAAAACTACTGTTGAAGAGGCAATGCTAATTCTGTAGTTCTAAGCAGAGATGATAGCAAAGAGAACAATGTGGGCAGAAGAGTGGCCATGAGGAACCTGGCATCAGGAGTGGGGCAGAGGATAGCACATCCCACTGCTGATCAGGAAGGAGATAGACTTTGTTGTTGGCCAAATGCTCTATCAGAAGGCTGTCCTTGTCCTAGGAAGGGGGAGGAGTGGGGTGGAATCTACATCCTATCATTTGGTGGCATAGAGGCAATCTAATTAACACATATTTGGGTTAAATACAAGTTTCATAAATGAAAATCTTCAGAAATAGTTTATAACAAGTATATACATATTTCAAAAGTATTTCATGCAACTAGATATTAATTTAGAAAGAAAGATGCTGGGACTATCCTCCCAAATCTTTACTCTGAAGAATGTATTTTTACACAATTATATTAAAGATGAAATCTTCTATAGTTTCATATCACTCTGTAATAGTTTCATGGGGTTTCTCCCACTGCCCCTTCACACCCCAAATTGTGACTCCATTAGCTCATAGGCATAGCAAAATTATGATTGGATTTTGCTGCTGTTCCACATTTAAATGACTCCCTATAGTCAGACATCAAAGAGGACCCACTCATCAGATAACAATGATAGAAATGAGTCACCCTAACTTGTTATTGGGGATGAGGGCAATATTTGCTGTTTTTCACATTGGTGGTAGTTTCATGGTAGAACCATGAGTAGTTCTTAACATGGAATTGACTCCATCATCTCCAAATACCCTCAGTTCTTGTAACCTAACACAAAATAGCTTCTGTGAATTCCCTTCTATGTGATTTTAGAACTCTAAATTAGTGGTCCACCTCTAAAGCTCAATGCGCTAAGCAGAGGGCAGTCAACCCTCCTTTTTCCTCTACTAGTAGCCTTAAAATTATCATTTATTATCTCTCTTCCTATTTCAGCAAGAAAATTGTGGATTTTCTAATAAAAAAATGTAAATGAGCATTTGTGTATTTGAGACTAAGAATGTCAAATGTTGGTTTTGGGGCCTTAGACACACACAGATGATTCCTAACCCATGATGATTCAACTTACAATCTTTTGACTTCACGATGGTACAAAGGCAAAATGCACTAAGTAGAAATCATACTTCAAATCTGGAATTCTGATCCTTTCCCAGCAGCAAGTCACAGCAACCAGTCAGCCACACAATCACGAGGGTGAACAACTGATACACTTACAACCATTCTGCACTCATAAAACCATTCTGTCTCTTACTTTCAGTACAGTATTCAGCAAATTACATGCTATTCAACACTTAATTATAAGATAGGCTTTGTGTTAGATGATTTTGCCCAATTGTAGACAAATGTAAGTGTTCAGAACATATTCCCTTTGATAAAAAATTAGAGTCATTGGAATAAAGGCAAAAATTATCATCTTTAGCCTTCCAGATTTTAATGGTATAAAGCCTAGTGTATTAAGATTTTTACTGAGATAAGTAAATTTTACCTTCATCAGTCAATTGCATTTGAATAAAATACGACACCACTGCTATTGGCTCACAATGGGAAATCTATAGTAAATTGAAAATTAATTAGTAAATTAATTGAAAGTCTTTTGAACTAAACCCTTTCATTTCTCTTTTGAATTTTGCCTGGGGATAGCCACAAAATCAGGCCTGTTTTGGCACTGGTTTTTCATTATGCCTTTCATTTTTGAGTCTCTAAGTAAAATACAATAGATCTCATATTCTGTGTGAAAAGAGAATATTTTTTTTCTCTTCCACTGCCCTCCCACCTGCCATAGTAACCAAGCACTGCAGACATGGGTTGGGCAATTCTTCCCACTAAAAACATGGTTTTTGAAAGAGAATGAGGCTTGTCTCCCTGGCAACATCGCCAGCAAAAATTTCTCACATGATCTACCTGTTTAAGAGAGTTGGGAGGCAGATTTCAGATTTGATGGTAGTCATCTGATTCAAAAGGCAACTCACTTAAGTCTCCTCTGACACCAAAACTAAATCTGAAATCTATCTAGACCAATTACAAATGACATTTGGGTTGGTGGAGGATACGAGGGGACATTGGATGCAAATATTCTGCATCTTATTTAGCCACAGCAGGTACTAGACCTCACAGACTTAAATATTTGTTTCTAGCTGCTCCGATTTAAAATTAAAGTGTTCTTTTTTCTTCTCTTTCTGTGGCTTACTCCTTTTTCAGGCCAAATGCTACTTCTTGGAGGCTTTCCCTGATGGACCTCTTCACTCTCTCATCCCCTAACTGAGACCTTTTTCTGCAATTATAATAAGTTCACTTCCCTTAGAACATATAGCACAGTTTATAAATATATATTTCTTTGCCATATACTGTCTTCGTCACCAGATTACAATTTTATGCTCTTTAAAAAAAATACATGTTGAATGAATACTTAATACAAAGATTTATTTAAACATAATAAGATAGTAAAAAGACATATTCATTCCTTAATCTTCAACACTGTGGTTAAAATAACAAACATTCACATCATCCACCATCTATTTTAGCATAATCACAGGAGAAACTTGGAAATCATTAATAAATATACAAAAGTATGTCCCATACATTTATATCATAGTAAAATGACTGACTATCCACTTCCCACACATGTTCTGATGAAGTGTGCATATGCATTTGTTTAGTTGTTTGAGAATATTCAAATCTTCTATAGAATATAAAACAAATGGAACTGATATAACTTAGACATGTGTTATGGAAAAGCACTAAATAAGACACAGTACATAGAGAGAATGCAGAGCATAGAAGTTTTAACTATAGGTATTAAAAGATAGAAGGCCCAAGTGAGTACTAAATATTCAAAAGGCATAGGAGATCTCTCCATGTTCACGAGGTCTTAAATCAGCCACCCACTGATTCTCATCTCACACGTCCAAGACAGACACACAAAACCTCAGGCTTATTGGCGAGCTTCATCTATGGAGTAAACATACTTGGCCCTGCATCTCTCCAATTAAGCAGTACATTGTGGTGGTCCCAGTCTGACCTGACCATATTTATCCATCTGTTTTTTAGATCTGTCAATTTTCTTTTAAATTCTAAAGGCCCGTTCTCCCATCTGTTGTCATTCCCTAGGCAGGAGATACTGGAAAACAAAAGTACAAGGTGTACAAAATGCACACCACTGTGATGGCTGGCTTGTAATTACTCAAGCCCATAGGAAATGAATACGTTTCAGAGATACAAATGGCAAAAAAATGCATTTTCCAATTCTCTGCACTATAGGCCAGAGAGATGGGTGAATAGGATCAAATATTTGAGTTCCTTCTTAAAAGCCAAACTCACAAGTGCTTCTTGGATTGGATATGCCTATCTTCACCTTCCCACTTTCCCTTGTTCTTCAATTTGCGTTCTGTGAGGAAAAGGAGTAACAGAGTACAAACTGTACACAACCTTTGACTCTTAGTTCAAACTCCCTGCCACTGTCAATAGAGAAAGGTCAAGTACTCTTTCATATGTACGACATGGCAAGTGAGTTAAGGAGGGCAAATATAGGGCTTGGTGACCTTCCTGTTGAATTTCTTGCCATATACATTCAAATTAGGGGATAATGGAAAAGAAAAATGGCTTCTGGGGGCTGTCTGGGAGGCTGGTTTGGGCTGAATGTGTTGGCCACATGAGCTACCGTGTACACAGCAGACAGGAGTTAACACCAAAGGTTATTCTTTCTAACAACACAAGTATCCATTGTTTTGCTTCATCTCTAACTCATTTCCCTGGAGGATATGCATTCCTAAATGATATAAAAGAACTCCCTTCAATGGTACTTAAATAATCTCCCTTTCCCACATCCAACCCAAATCCTATATAGCCTAACTTCATACTATAAAGATATTAATAATCAACTATTTTGTATAAACCCCATATTTATCCACATACTGTTAAATAATTGTCTCATCATCTGTTTGCTATCTCTCAAGATCTCTGCTTTGTAGAGTGTTTTATTGAATCAGCAAGTCCTATTTCCATTTGTGGTGAGAAAGCAGAAAAGTACTTATGAAACAAATGTTGCCACAAATGCACATACAAACATGTCATAATTACTTGCAGAACTTTGGAACATCTTGGAAAAGCTGTGCCTAGGGCTAAGAGAGAAACCAAGGCTAATTATATGCTTGCTCACTCTATTTAAAAGCTTTAAATGCCCCAAACTTCAAATATTTGCTTGGATCTTGGAAGACTCCAAAAAGAGCCAAAGTGCTTTCTATGTAAATAGCCAAAAACCAATGGGAGCCTTAAACAGTACTCTGTGCATGGCTTCTCAGGAATGTGGTAACAAAAGAACAGAGTCCAGGCACGGAACTCTTCTATACCTATTTCACAGCTGTTGAGTAATAATTTCACCAAAAATAAAAATATAGCATTTCTTTAATTGAAAGAAAACTTTCTGATAATCCCTCCAAACACTTTATTCTACCACTGAACAAAGATGATGTTCATAACTCTGTAGATATTTGAACCACGGAGCCAAAGCTTTTAGATTTCCTTGCCTAAGATACACACACACACACACACACACACACACACACACACGCACACACACACACCTCCAATTCCAGGGGCTTGTGGAAACTATTGAACAGATGGGCAGAAGAGTTAAATACAGGTTTGATGTACTGGTTTGGTTAACACTGTCCCAGTTTTAGCACCAAAAGTCTGGGTTCCAGGAAACCTCTCAATCTCAGGCAAACCAGGATGTTGGGTCCCTTTAATTTTTAGTTAATAATGCCAACTGATACACAGGTTTGGGATTTTGCCTGTAGCTCCTTTGATCTCTTGTACAAACAGTAAAAGGGATAAAATAAAGATACAAGCTTTCTGGTGGAAAAAGGAAGGAAGGCAGGCTTTGAAAAGAGGATTCCTTAGCTCAGCAATGTACACGGTAGTAAATCAATATCAAACGAACAAAAGATTATTAAATGAGTAAGTCCAGGAGCCATGTAGAAAATTACCTTGAGACAATGGTAAACTTGTAGGTCCAATGCCAAGAAAGTGATAAGTAGAATAATGACCTCTCAAAATGTCTATGTCCTAATCCATGCCCATATGTCATGTGTATGTACATATATATGGCAATGTGTAATTAAGGTTGTATATAGAATTATGGTTGCTAACCACTGGACTTTCAGATAAAGTGGTTATACTTGATGATTCAGGTGGACCCAATATAATCACAAGGCTCCTTAAAAGAGGGAGGAGACAGAAGGGTCAGAACCAGAGAGAGAACTTCATGAGAACTCAATCTACCATTAATGGCTTTGAAGACAGAAGGAGGCCATGAGCTAAGAAACAAAGGTTAGCTGTGGAAGTTTGAAAACCAAGGATTTTCTCCCAGAGCCTCCAGAAAGGAGCAGAATATTAATTTTATCCCAGTGAGACATTTTGAACTTAAGACCTTTAGAACTATAAGGTAACAAATTTGTGTTATTCTAAGCCACTAAATTTACTGTAATTTGTGTATGCAGGATTCTAGTAGTATGCTATACCTTATCTTAACTGTATTAATTCATTTCACCTCTTTCCCCTTCCTTCTCTCTGTGTTTTAAATTTCTTTAATAAACCATGTGATTTGAGCATTTTAAATTGGTCAATGAGCTATTCTATTCTTTTACATCTGGAATAGCATATTAGTTTCCTACCGTACTCTAACAGTGTTCATATATCTTGTCCTTCTTTCTGCCATATCAGTCTCCAAACCACTCCAATGGTGTATTACAAGAATTAAAGCTGAGGGGTGCCTGGGTGGCTCAGTTAGTTAAATGTCCAATTTTGGTCCAGGTCATGATCTCATGGTTTGTGGGTTTGAGCCCCACATCCAGCTCTGTGCTGACAGCTTAAAGCCTGGAGCCTGATTGGGATTCTGTGTCTCCCTCTCTCTCTGTCCCTCTGCCTCCCCCTCTTTTCCTCTCTCTCTCTCCCCTCTCTCTCTCAAAAACAAACAAACATTAAAAAAAGAATTAAAGTTGAAATATGAAAAAGTATTCTGGATTGAAGTGGTCCAATCCAATGATACACACTGGCAAGACACAGGGACAATCATATCTGGCCATAGCTGATAAACAATTAACCTGGTAAACAACCAGGTTACAACAAGCTGGTGAGCTACCATAGGTTTGTGTTTCTTGGGTAGAAGGCACACGGGACCAAAATGGTGTCACCAATGAGTGGCCAAACAAGACCTCATGTATATTGAGTGTTCATGTATATTTAGTGTACCCCAAATATTTAGTATCTCTTGTATATTTTGTGTATCATAAATAGTGCTAGGTGCCTCATGTATAAGTAACTCGTGAATATTAATTATCTCTCAGTCCATCTAATCTTAATACATGCTCTACTATTTATTTATACTTAACACATTTATGACTTTCATACAGCTTATCTGTGTTGTTTTCTATAGCAAAATTGAACATTCTCATAGAAAGGAATACATGCATGTTACACCCAAGAAGAGAATGAACAAAACTGTGAGGTGTTTCAAGGCTGACCCAATACAATGGCATTTTGAAGATTTGCCTCAAGTCTTATGAAGGTGCCTACCCTTGTCATTCCTCTGTTTTCCTAAAGGGGCAGGTTTATAGGAATTTTTTGTTCTTTTTCAGAAAGAAAAAATTTTTCTACTCCAAATATAAAAATCCACCTGGTCTCTCCCACTGAAAAGCATTACTTAAGGGTAAGTCTTGGTCCCTTTAATCATCAGAAGTACCTGATATTCATAAAGGAATGCGTCTCCCCAATCATCATGCCTTGTACTTTGAGGGACAGTACAAAGAACAAGGCTCTGAATTTCAGGAGATAGGACACTTGTCCACCATTGTGCTCTATATAGGTCTGTGACAATAGGCTATTCACTTCAATATTCTGAGCCCTGTTATCCTCGCTAGGCAGTCAGACTTGAGAATATCTAGGACATTTTTAATTATATAAACTAATTGTCCTCACCCACTCTCCCCTGTATTTGCCTAAATGTCAGTTGTTTGGGTCTCTGACACAGCTTGACCTGAGAGCCTTAAAAACATTAAAATCAAATTCATAACCAAAAATAAGTCTCACAGTCATGTAATTTCACATATGAATAAGAAAGACAGAAAATAATTATTTCATTACCTTTCCACCACTGAAATATGGCTAATTTAGCCCTTTTGGTTCTTCAAATCAAAATTTGGATCACAGTACAAGTAGCTAGTAAAGATCTTAAGAGAAAATCAACAAACAAACAATACCCAAAGATCAGCTCCAAGCAGTAATCCAGAGAAAGATACAAAATGCCTCTTGAGAGTCTGCAACTGACTCTTTCCCTATAAATGGATACACATTATCTCCTTGACAAGGGCAGTTATGCCAAAGCTTTGTTTGTGGTTGTGTTTATTCTTGCTCTTAGATCTTTCTTTGCATAGCTCCTATGCTGCTGTTAAAAACCAATTCCTGTCCTGTACCGAAGAGTATCTGCTCACTGGGCCCTGTAGAAATTACTAGCCTGGGTTTTTATTCAAATTACTCTTCTTGAAACTAAAACCACTTCTTTCTTCTTCCTTAAGAGCTAGCATTTTAGGATCCTTCAAGGTTTTTCTTTTTGATTTATTTTTCCACTCTGTGAACAGATCGATCTCTAAAAAATGAAGGTCAGAATTGGACTAATGTCCCAGCAGGGATTTGGTGAGTAGGAAGCCAATGAGAAGATGCTCGGAATCCTGCAGACCACGTGCCTCTCTGTTTCATAGCAGCAGGTGGCAGCCTGCTCTCAGGCTGTGCAATTCACACACAATGAGTGGGAGATCGGAAACCATGCCTAACATCATCCCACTTGTTTTCTTTGTCCAACTCGGAGCTCAGACTTTGACCCACTAGAAAGACCAAAAATATGAAATTCCGTTAAGCCTTAATTTACCAAACTTTTTTATGAAGAAATACACTACCTGCCCTCTCCCCCTTCCTCCGAAAGGCAGAAGACCTAGAAATTCCAAGTGATATATACGAGGCGGAAAAAAAAATCAGTGCTACCTCCAAGTTGCCTCAATTTGGCTACATTTCCCATGTTAAATTGGGTATATTATATCCAACTAGTACTCTCTTTTGTTATTCCTGACACCCTCAGTGATAATTTTAAAACATTGCCAAAAAGAAATTGCGCACGAGTTTTCTTTATATAAAAGAGCTTCTTTATATAAAACATAGTTTGTCTGTTTCTATAGGAACTTTACACTTTGACAAAAAAGGCATCATCAACATTTGCCTCCTCCAAACACTGGCACAAGCTAAAAAAAACCCAACTCTGTTCTTTTAAAAATATTTTCTGATTTGTATAATATTTCTCACCCCACCTCTACATTAGCTTCAGTTTTGAAGTTTTCACCAGTATAAATGCAGATGACATCAGAAATACACACACATCTGCAGTTATATTGATATGTATATCCCTGAAAATAAATCCGTGTCTTGTGTTTTCCTGCCGTCATTGACTATCATTTGTACTGGGGTAAAGGTTTCTGATGCTTCTGATATTTCTGTCTTAGAACTGCAAAGTTAAAAATGAGCAAACACCACAAATTCACTTTGCCTTTTAAGATTTTTCTGGCATAGGATCAAAGAAAAGAAGAAGAAAAGCCCAAGATAAGGCTTAAAACTATGAAGCTAGCACAAAAGCACGAGAATTGAAAAGTCTGTTTGTAGTCGAAATAACTCTGACAAGGGCTGCAAGCCATAGAAACAAGGCCTCGGGTCTAGTTGGAGTTTCAGGAATGAAAGGGAAGAACAGATGTTTCAGGTACTGAAGATTTATTTAGAATCTAAACTCTCCTCATCTTCCTGAGAACTGACCTTTAAAAAACCCACATTGCTACACACTTTGTTTGAAGTAAGTAAACAAATTCTCAAAAAGGGGAGTTAGTCCGCAGAGTGCGTCTATTGGAATTACTTTCACAATAAAGAGAAGAGAGAAAAATTACTTAGGTTAATATATAAATCACGTACCACTTAAAGAGAAGTGTGATTTCAGGTTCTGCAAAGACAAGTATAAAAAGATTTTTTTTTTCCACAGAGGCTGCTTCATAAACAAAACATGGGCTTACCCAGCACTGCCCAGGCGCCAGACATCTGTCACTTCACAGATGTCCCCGCAGTAACTTACCCAAACAACGCTGTTCTTCTCCAGCCCATGGGACAATGGGCTCACACTGATGAATCTGCCGTTCTGTCTGGGGAAAGACTTTACTGCCCAGAAATCAAAATAGTAATTACGGTGTACCTGAGAGTGATTTTTTCCCTCTGAATGGGTTTTTTCCACATGCTTCCCAATGTACCTTTGCAAATTTACCATGTGAATCTACAAAGATGTTGAACACTTAGGACTTTAAAAGTAAATCAGGGGTAGCAGAGCAGGAGATTTGTCTCTTAGTACATTTGCAACTGTTGTAACCTCTCTGTTAAGTTTTAGGTTCGTGGGGGTCATACTTTTAATATCCAAAACAATAAGTAGCTTACATTTTAAATCACAAGATGCTGGGCTAGTTAATCATTTAAAAAAGAAACAATGTCCCTCATTATTGCAAATCTTTGAAGCAATGGGCTTGATTCACTAAAATAAATTCAAGGCAACATACAAAGACAAAGCAATTCACCTTGTAAATGCTTTTCTCAGGTCACGTGTACGTATTTTAGATACTTCTAGCTCTTAAAAAAGAAAGTAGATTGATCCCACAAGGGTATCAGTTCTCTGAATACTGCTGCTCTTGAGTTTCTGGAAGCAAGAAAATCTAGTTAGGAGTATAAAAGAGTATACCTTGATTCTCTATGTACTATGAATATTAATCAGAAATTAGAATTGAGAAAATTAAATGCGAGTGTATGTAGGGATTCAAATGTTTAAAGAAAATGTGCTTGTACGAAGATAGTCATGAGCAAAAAGATACATACTTTTGTGTGTGTGACTGTGTGCCTGTTTTTGTACATGCATACTATTGTCATTTTGCAAATATAAATAAGGCTGTAAATCTTCTTCCTTTAGGATAAACATTTGGAACTTCCACCTCCAGACCTCAGTTCCAAACTAGAATGGGAAACCCTGAAGCGTGCTGGCCAACTGTTATCTCCTGTTTGCTCCCTACTGGCAAAGAGTTCCAAGTTATGTAGAAGAAACAAATGAAAAGACTCTAAAAGGCTGAGTCAGGAAAAGAAATGAGGAACTTTTCTGACTCTACCCAGTTTCCTGGATTAGACTTTTGAAACCCAAATTTAGGTTCCTTCACTTTCTAATTTACCCAAACTAGTAAAGAATTGGAGAAGAGAAGCTCCAGCATCCTTTACAGGGTAATTATTATTTTCCTTTTTGCAGTGTGCCTTAGTTTGCTTAGTGACAATGTAAGATTTCAACGGATGATGAAGACAAGTATGGAAGCTTAATTCATAGACGGCTAAGCAGATGAACAAGTTGTAAGTAGAGGTATCAAACTTCCAGTTCATGGAGCTGCTTTGCCTTGGAGTGGCTTGGTCAAATTCTTCTTCAGAGCTCTTGAAACCAGTTATGAAACTCCCTGCCCCAGGCAGTTTATAGTCTCATTTCCCCATGCAGATGACTTCCAATTTTTCAATATTCTGGCTCATCTGCCTTGAAAATGAGTTTGCACATTGGGGCACCGGGTGGCTCAGTTGGTTAAGTATCCAACGTCAGCACAGGTCATGATTTCACGGTTCATGAGTTCAAGCCCCACATCAGGCTCTGTGCTGACAGCTCAGAGCATGGAGCCTGCTTCCAATTCTGTGTCTCCTTTCCTCTCTGCCCCTCCTCTGCTCTCTCTCTCTCTCTCTCAAAAATAAAGAAACATTAAAAAAAAAAAAAGAAAAGAAAATGAGTTTGCCCAGTATTATAGGTAATTTACCCTTGGACATTCTCTCAGCCACATCTTACATGTAACATTTTTGGTTATCCTAATCCTTAGACATCTGAGAAAGTTGGAGAGATGATTGTAGACTTAGAATCACAGGTAGTCACAGCAAGATATAAACTCAAAAGCTTAGGGCGCCTGGGTGGCTTAGTTGGTTAAGCGTCCGACTTTCGCTTAGGTCATGATCTCGCGGTTCGTGGGTTCGAGCCCCGCGTCGGGCTCTGTGCTGACTCCCAGCTCAGAGCCTGGAGTCTGTTTCGGAGTCTGTGACTCCTTCTCTCTCTGACCCTCTCCTGCTCATGCTGTGTCTGTCTGTCTGTCTGTCTCTCTCTCTCCTAGAAATAAATGAAACATTAAAAAAAATTTAAAAAAAAAAGATATATACTCAAAAGCAAACTGACCAAGGTAAATTTTTGACTATCACATTGTATAATTCATACTTCACATAATAAGCAATTATAAAATTTTGTTATAGAAAATGGAGGAGGAAGGAGGTCTTCACAATCAATATTAGCACTGAGAAAACTTCTCTTTGTCATGGCCAATACGTACACAGTATTTTTAATACTTGCACAGTATTTTGATAAGAAATCTCTATTGGACACTAGTAGAGGCATATTAAAAATTATCCATCTATTTGATTTTTTAAGCCTACTAATGTATTATCTTACATGTAGACTATTAGTACTATGTGTGATTAACAGAAAAAAACTAAAACTTGGGAAATGTTCTTATGAATAGAATATTTAGAGAAGTAGTTAATAATAAAATAATTCAACTCCACTGTAAACTATTCTTTGAATCATTATAAATCAATTATTCAAGGCTTTTAAAACTGGCATTAATATTACTCATTAATATAGCACAGTTAAGGGTAATTTGTGTATGGAATTAGTTTATTTAAAGGACCAACCCATTAATAAGGCAATTAATACATACAGGTAAATGAAATATTAAGCTTTCCTGGAGTGTTTGATATTTACTTATATTCATTTTATATTAGGAAACTAAAATAAATCAGCACTTGCTTATTATGAGATACATTAATTAAGGCATGTGTTTTTTTTTTTAACTTCTCAACAACAGGAAATAGTTTCTCTTCTTTCTCTATTACTTATACATAGCCTATTTAGATGCCATACAAATCCAACAGCAAAAAGTAATTTTAAGATAACATTTTATTCATTTCTAGATTTTCCCCAATGCCTGCTAGAACTTTGCACACATTTTGCACATCATATCCTTTTTTTAATTGAGTTAATCTGTGTAGAATATATTTCTGCATTATTTTCAATCAATAGTCATTCAAGAGGAAAAAACAGTCAAATCATGTTTTCTAATAATGCTTCACTGAATTATGGTTGGTTTTTCTTCTAGAGGGAAGTGGTAGAACATCTGGGTATTGCCAGATGCTTCTGTTATAAACAGTGCTAAAGGTTTTCTGCATCTGAGAATTATGTGATTATCTCTTTGGGGAGTCTAATTTTATTGTAATGACTCTGCAGTTCACTTGGTGAGTATTCATATTCACTACTAAGATTTGTTCTTTATCACTAAATAAATATTTATTTAAATGTCCAGGCATTAGAGAAACCCAGAAATAGGTCAAGCTCCAAAGCCTACACTCCTTCTGTCCCCTATATAGAGGTCTCAGGTCAGGCTGCTATAATAAGAATATCATAGACTGGGTGATAAAGACAACAGATCTTTATTTCACACAGCACTGGAGTCAGAGAATTCAAGATCAAGGTTCTGGTGGACTTGGTGTTAGCTGAGGGCTCGCTTCCCAGTTTGCAGATGATCACCCTCTTGTGGGGGTGGAGAGCAGGGAGACCGGGCACTCTCGCTCTTTAGTATCTTAGTAAGAACACTGATTCCATCATGAAAGCTCCACCTTCATGATAATTACCTCACAAAGGCCATCTCCATACATCATCATCTTAGAGCTTCAAAATATGAATCTGGGGGACATACAATCAGTCCATAGCAATAGATTAGGAGTATTTGAGTATTTCAGCTATTTTATAAAGTCTCCTATTGAAAGCAAAATATTTTAAGGTTTTCTTCATTTTTTAAATGTTTGTTTATTTTATGCTGTCAGCATGGAGACTGAAGTGGGGCTCAGTCTTACAAACCATGAAATCATGTCCTGAGCCAAAATCCAGAGACAGACACTTAACCGACTGAGCCACCCAGGTGCCTCTGTTAAGGTTTTCTTCTAATGTTACAGTTTTTTATATAAGCAGAAAGATTATTTTAGTAAATCATCAGTATAAAATGGCACTTTATATCAGTGTTGGTCAGCCTGATACATCTTATTAATCTACTTATCCATTAAGTTTCTGGGTTTTTTCAGTCTTTCATGACTATTTGACAATATCTAACTTCATCCCCACAAAATGACAATTTACTACTAATGATAATTTCAGATTACATTAGTTGTTTATCAGATTTTAGTGAAAATAGAAAAAAAATAGAGTACAGAGTCAACAGAAAACTAAATACTACCTTTGTACAATGATATTTTAGGTCCTATTTAAATTTTTTTTAAATGAAATACTAGGAATATTTTTTAATAAATCCATAAAATTTTTAAAAGTTGGCAGTTGGGTAATAACTATATCAAATTCAACTAATTTATGTAACTCTGCCCAACTTTTGCAAAATGTCTTAGTAGTTTACATATAATTTAATGAATATTGGCTATGCTAATTTCTTCGTGTTTTCTTCTGAAGTGTTTGTATATTTGTATTAACACAAGTGTTTTAATTTTTGTCCTTGGAATGATTACCTTAGATTTTTTGTGTGTGCCTATATTTTTATTATGTCCTTCAGTTCCATTTTAAAAAAACCCTAAACCCTGATGTGATAAAATTAGTACCACTTCACTGAATTAAGAAAAAATGGGTCAATATTAAAGAGTTTTTCTCTACAGAAGAAGAAAAAAACAACATGACCAAATTATAGATAAATGCTTCTTGAAATGATATGAGCATATTCTATCAACAGTGATTTTTGTCTGTGTGCTTAACACATTTAACATTATCCAGTTTGTAATACATCATTGTCCAGAGAAGAAATGTAATTGACAAGCATCCCCACAGAATCAAGGTGCTCTTGTAGCTCCATGTTTTGTAAAACAGAGCATACGACCACCAGAAGGGACGCTAGATATTACAAATAACAGGAGTAAATCTCAGCTGGGAATGTGTACTAAAAATTTCATGTCTAACTTTAATTTACCACTTCTATGTAATCCTCATATCTCTTTTTGCTTGGCTGGGATAAGGGCTGTGGAGAGGATGTTTGGGGGGATCACATTTCTGTTCAACAGCGTTTATGCCTTTTGGCTAAATCACACATCTCCTCAAGCCCCAGGATGCTCATCTACAAAATAGTATCTACCCTGCCCCACGTTTGGAAATTACCGTAAAGCTACAGTAATAGTGGGTACTCATTGTGTTTAATAATTTTAAGCATTTCAAAAACTCAGGGTTTCCCAAATGTGAGCCTCTGGTGAGTTTCAGGTATTTCCAGAGATTATAATTTCCAAGCAGTCCTCAGGGTAGTCAGACAGGTTCTGGGGCGATCAGAAACCTCAGGCTGGACCAGCATGAACTACCTCATCACTTCCCTTCACATACTGGGTAACTAGTGAAATATTTCCTTTATACAATAAAGAGATCTAAAGTAAGGATGGAAAGCACTGATTAATTCATTTAATTCTCACAATAACCTTACAAAGGTTATCATTATCCCCATTTTACAGACGTTTATCTTAAAGCCCAAGAATATACAGCAGGGACACCTGGGTAGCTCCTCGGTTAAGTCTCTCACTTCGGCTCAGGTCATGATCTCATGGTTCGTGGGTTCAAGCCCCCGCGTCAGGTTGTTTCAGATTCTGTGTCTCCCTTTCTCTCTGACCCTCCCCTGCTCACACTGTATCTCTCTCTCTCTCAGAAATAAATAAAACATTAAACATTTAAAAAAAATAAAAGAATATACAGGATTAAGTGAATGCTAAAGTTTGAAAAGATAATGTTATGAAAATATGTTTTTAAAAAGGCAAATGAAAGTATTGCTATGCATTGTCTGAAATAATAGCTATATAAAAGCCAATATCAAGTGTACACCAGTATCTGTTAAAGCTGTATGGTATGAAGTTATATAACAGCCCTTACCAAGGGGCTAGATATGATGACTTCTTTAATGTCTTCCTAAATTCTCTGCTTTATTGAAATGTGATCAACCATAACCTAGCCAATATGGTGATTCCTCTAAAGGAACATAATTATATCCAAGATCTATAGGTGACTGTCAACAATAGACTCTGTAAATGAAATACAAATAAGCAATTTTTAAAACTGGAAGAATGATGCTGGCCTATTATTTTTCTAAAATTAGCTTATATTTTCATTCCTTTTTTTCAAGTTGATATGTTACATTTCTACACTTCTTATACTTGAAGAATACAGTGTTGCTTCAAAACCAGCCTTAATGACTTGACTTTAAGGCCATAGATAATCTCATCTCCATCTCTGCTCTTGCCTTAATTTATCTCATTTTTGAACTGTCACTGAAATTAAAGGTCAAACGGCACAGTGAGGATTTTTTTTTTCCTCTTGGGAAAGATGGAGAGTAAAGGTTTCTTTTCCTATTTCTATTATAAACTTTTGAAGAGCAGGAAGCATGCAGGTAGCTTTATAGACTTCCATCTTTTAACCTAAAATATAACAGGACTTCAGTAATTTTAACATACTCAATTATGTGTTTATGCAACAAAAATTTATTACATAGCTCCTGTGCTAATGATTAGGGAAAAAATGGTGACCAAGTCAGATAAAATCACAACACTTCACAGAGGAGTTGAAGACTGTAAGATGAAATTCCAATATAGTGTTTGTCAGTTTACCCTAACACCAAAGGAAAGAGAATTCACATGGAGGGGGTCAAGAGGGGTTGGGGAGACATCAGGGTAGTCTTCCCAGAGAAAAGCTGTATTTAAACTGAGTCATAAATTGGAAGGGGAAAAGGTTTAAAATGATGTACAGGAAGAGAAAATGGGAATATCAGGCAAAGAATTGGACCTTAAGAAGACCAAACACCTTTAGGTAAAGGAAATTAATTCAGTATGGTTGAAGGATGGAGAATGGGGTCAGGGAGAGGGGTGAAATATGAGTAAAAGAAAGCTTTTAAGCCATGGATAAGAGTACAGTAGCAAGCGTATTGAATTTTAAGCAAAATCTGATATACAAAATGTTTTTAAAAATATCTGATATACAAAATCAGATGTACAGAATTTGGCAAGATTTCTATTTATAGTATAGAAAAGTAACTTAAGGCAAGAAGATCCATGGTTAAGTTTTAACAACCGAACAATTTTGCATTGAACTAGGGCTATTGGATAAGCATGAAAGATATTTAAGAAGTAGAAACGAGGGGACTGGGTGGCTCAGACAGTTAAGCGTCCGATTTTGGCTAACAGTTTGTGAGTTTGAGCTCCATATCGGGCTCTGTGCTGATAGCTCAAAGCCTGGAGCCTGCTTCAGATTATATGTCTCTGTCTCTCTCTCTGCCCCCCCCTCCCAAAAATAAAATAAAAACATTAAAAAAAAAAAAAAGAAGTAGAATCAACAGCCCTTGGTAACCCATTCAGTCAGAAAGGGAGGGCTTGTAGGATTCTATTTCAGGCATGGCCAACTGGGTGGTTAGCTATCCTGTTCTCTTTAATACATACTTCAGGAGAAGCAAGTTTTCTAAAGTTTTCTAAAGTAGATAATAAGTTCAATTTGCGATGAATTGATTTAAAAATACCAATACAAAATGCAATTAGAAATGTCCAATAAGTGGATGGAACCACAGGTCTGGATCTCAGGAAAGAGACTGCAATCAGACATATAGATTTGGGAGATGTCAACATCCATTTTGCCTTTGAAGCCATGGGAGTCATTAAGCTCATTAAGGAAAAGTGATATGAGAAAAAGACTTAGCATTTAAGAGACAAGTAACATCACTGGCATCTGCAAAGAGACTGAAAAGGAGCAGCTAGAGCAACAGGCTAACCTCCAGGCAAAAATATTTTCTAGCAATCCGGAAAAGGAGTGTTTTAAGAAGGAGCAAGGGATGGGCTGTGTCAAATGTTGTCAATGGGCCAAAGTTATGAAAATAGCACATTTGTCAAAAAGACACCATAAGTGACTGTGATAAGAAAAATTTCAGAGAAATAATGAAAGATGAGAAAATAGAGTCAGCAAGTATAATATCTTTTATGAAATCTTCCAGGGAAGAAGGAAGATAAAGATGAAATATAGATGAAAGAGAATATGGAATAGAAAGACTATCATTTTTAAGGCAGAAGAGACTTGAGGATGTTTGTATATGATAGAGAATAGCCAGGTGAGTGGGGGACATTTGAAGCCACACAGTGAAGGACATGATCAATAGATCAGTGTTGCTAAGAAAGCAGAGTGAAATGGGATACATAGATCAGATGGAGGACTGGCCTGAAACAGAAGGTGGAGTAATTCTTCACTATAACAAGACAGAAGGTGGAAAGAATGGGCACAGGTATGAGTGAGACTGTGGCTAAGGGAATCCCATCAGATGTTAGGGAGAACAAGGAAAGAAATGAATGCTGGAGGAGTTAAACAGAGAGAGAAAAACATATAAGGCATAAAAACCAGAGATTCCCAAAATAGTTCAGAATAAGAGAGCTGGAAAGGCTGAGAAAGGCAAGATGCATTAGGTTGTGGTTACACAGTTGAATGATTTAATGTATTGTATCATAGGTGAGATTGGGTAGGCGATGGCAAGTAGCAAGAATCTATAAGGGTGGATTCATGAAATGACATAGAAGTGTGGGTCAATGGGGTGGAGGGAGAAGAAGTGAGGATCTAGGGATGTGGATGGTTCATTTCATATATAACAATGCCACCCAGAATTATTGTGAGGATTGAAATGCATGGAAACATGCCCAGAAACTTAAGAATGAGTGTAGAAGCAAAAGTAGATGTGGTCTGTCAACTGGCCAAGGATCAAGGAACTAAAGACGTGAGCCTTGTTTGGTTCAGCTGTAAGGTGCAGTGGTTCCCTGCTGGATAAAGGAAGGTCTCTCAGAAGCAATGAGCTGTGGTCACTTTGACTATGTTTGTACGTCCCAGCCTAATTGAGCAAAGGATTTTCCTGTTTTCATATGAAATAGTGCAGCTTCTAGTGGCTAGAAGAATGCTCTGGAAACAATCAGTCATAGTCTGCTATAATTACATAGTCAGGGTTTAATACACTGGCTCTCAGAGAAGGTGTCCCAGCTTGCAATTTCCGGGTGGAAAAGGCTGAAGCCCAGAAGGTCATTGCCTAGTCTTTTGATGAAAAGGTTTCTAGATCAGAGGAAAACAAAATGGAATTTCAGCCATCATTTTAATATTTTTCAACTTACACAAATTTATATCAGTCTAAACTAGTTTATGTGTAGACACACAATAGATTTAAACTACTTGTGTTTGGACCAACAGTAAATCAAGAGAGCTAACATTATTCCAAATATTGAGGAAAGGAATCATCAATATGGAAAATGGCCTTTGTAAATTATTCAGGGTCATGTTCAAACACCAATCTGATACCACTTTTTAGGAACTTGGAATAAGTCCATTATTTTTTCCTCTGTCAGAAAAAAAAATTAAAGTAGATTTAGGAGAAATATTTTTTAATTTCCTTTCCTTTTCCAAAGCAAGCTAAAAACCATAATTGAATATTATTATCTTTGTCAAAGTGTCATTTTTTCCCTTTCTATTGGATGCGCTAAAAATGTAGGACAGAACATCTTCTTTGATGTCTCAAAGAGGAATCTGTTGCTAATCTGGAGAGGACACTTAAATTTGTTAAGTGTGAAGTAAAGACATTTTGTGTTCTCTTCACATTTTTTCCCTTTTTTGCCCCTACTGGTTTTATCACATAAGAATTTGTTAAGTAGAGTGTCATATGAACATGAGTTTGCACTTACAGATTCTTTGTAAATTCTTAAGGTATAAACATTCTGCTTCTGACTCCAGCTGAACTTACCAAACATTAAGGAAATTATCCCCACCTCACTATTTTGAAGTTTTATCTCTATAGGTGGGAACATTGGTTTTATAAATGTGCAATTCCTTTTTCAGCCTGAAAAATGGTCTTGTGAATGTTTTGTTCAATCAAAGGAATCAATGTCATGTTTTCTATATTTAAGTGGTATGTCTTTATAAAAAATTACATGAGAATTACTTGATGTTCCAAATTAATATAATCCCCTCATTTTATAGTCTTCAAATATGTAATCAACATACATTTTCCATATCATTTGGAGAGAGTTTGGAATAAAGATTTGTCTAGAGCTATAAGAATTAATAAAAATAGAGTTGTTAAAATACTGCCAGTCTCCAGAAGGTTTTGCCAATCACAAATATGTAGAAGTGTGATAACTTCATGCTTATCTTTGGGTTATATACTTCTCACTTCAAACTAATTTTAAGGAATGCCTCTTATTTAAAAAGTCTTCACAAAGGGTACTGGCTCAAAACCCTTCTCACTCTTTAGAAGCGATGGAATCCTGGAAGAAATCTACTTAGCCAAAATATATATCTCAAACTGTGCAACTAAGTTACAAATCAGAAGCCTAGCTAAGTTACAGGGTGTCCTAGAACTTATCAGAGAAAGTGGGGGTGGTTCAGTAGTATCTCATATTTGGTGTTCCCAGGATTCCAAGGCCAATCTGTAGAGTATGAAATCATAGCTATTTCAAACTAAAGTAGGTCTCTGCAATTCACATTTTATAGACCAGAATTTTCCCAGACCAGGGAAAAATGTATTCATCTAGCATAGACAAGATCATTCTCATGGCAAATATCAAAGTAGACCTTTAAAAAATTTTCATTCTTGGGGCACCTAGGTGGTTCAGTTGGTTGAGCATCCAACTTTGGCTCAGGTCATGATCTCATGGTTCATGAGTTCAAGCTCCACATCAGGCTCTTTGCTGACAGCTCAGAATCTGGAGCCTGCTTTGGATTCTCTGTCTCCCTCTATCTCAGCCCTTTCCCCTCCTTGCACTCTGTCTCTCTCTTTCTCAAAATACATAACATTTTTAAAAATTTCTTTATTTCTTTCCCTCTCTCTTCCTATTTTTTTCTTTTTCTCTCTGTTTCTCTCATACATATTCACTCATAAGGCAATGTTCATAAGTCACTGGCTAATCACTTTGCTGCTTCTTCCCTCTCCAGATAAACCTGTCAATTATGTCTGACACCAGTTATATATACTTCAATATTGAAATTGAGCTCATAGGTAAACCTTAGCAAAGAGTTGGCAGTTTAGGCACAACTTCCAGATTCCAATTGTGGTCAGAAATTTATGGAGTTAATACATTTTCACCATTTTTGAATATTATAAATGTAATTATCATAGAACAAAAGCATTCAACAGTAAACATTAATACTAACGTCCCTTATATTGGTTCTCGGATATTAACAAATGGTATCTTAGATGGTCAAGTTAACAGTTATTTAGGTAAGTAGGAAAAAACTTAGTGGATGGTTTTGTCTACAGCTTTCATCGTTGAGAAAAAGTATGAAGGTGGGAATCAATGGCAGTAATTCATAGTTTTGTCGTGGGAGGTTTATGCTCAATAAATAATATCATTTAGAATCATCGTTAATAATATCAACATTTTGCAAGGAAAACAGATGCTCCAGACAGATAAGATGTACCATAGTGAAAAAGCATCTAATTCCTGGTACGATGGCTTGCTTAATAAATATTTAATTATTTTTTGTTCCATCAGGCAAGATAATGGTAATGTTTTATAAAAAATATAATTTACATTCACAAGTGATTCACACAAACTCACTGTTATGATTCTGTTACTGTTTTCTAATATGACTATTTGCTATTATTCCAGTGTATTCCAATACTAATCTGCAATTGTGAATGGCAGAGGTAAGGTAA
The DNA here is from genome assembly GCF_003009895.1 of Hyaena hyaena. NCBI lineage: Eukaryota > Metazoa > Chordata > Mammalia > Carnivora > Hyaenidae > Hyaena > Hyaena hyaena. The sequence goes on from NW_024082681.1 coordinate 43,091, forward strand.
ATATTAAAATTACTCTTCTATTTTTAATGCTGGATTTTAAAATTGACTTAAGTTTTTAACCTTATAATACATTATAAAATATTAAAATAGCATTTTATAATCTCTCAATAATTTAAAAGTAACAATATCCAAAATAAAAAAGAGTAAAATATATTTCAGTACTACCAATTCTTATAACATATGAAGTGCTTTTCCACTGAAATTCAAAGAATATGAAATAGAAAAAAAAAACATTATAGTGTCTTAATCATCCCCAATTTTACAAGAGTCAAGTAATGGACTTCCACCAATTTCTCAGAGATTATTGCTTAATACTAAGGATAAACGCCTGTTGGAACATTTACCAAAGTCCTTTCACCCAGGCTCATTTATTTATTCACATTTATAATTTCCACAAACAATTTATTTTATGATGTTTTCTGCCTATTAAAAAAACCGATGAGAAGTTAAATGATCTCAACTTACAATTATTTATTTCTGTCCTGGTATGATTCTATTTGCATGTAAAATAGCATTTTCACAAGAGAACTGCTTGGTTCATGTCTTAGGCTTCTGACGAGGCTACTCATACCTATAGACATGTAATACGAATAGTCTTTGATTTTCCTCTGACCCTCTTAAGTACACTGAATACAAATTTTGAGCTGGCAGCTGCTGCTGGCGGAAGTAAATGAGAAAAGGGGAAGGAAGACCCATTCAGCTATTTCCTCACACATGACCCCTGCTCTGTCTCCATCCTTATATTGGTTTCTTCACCTTAGCAAGAAGAGGAGGGAGGAAGAGCAGGAGAAACCAGTCCTGCTGCCTCAGAGGACAGTTAGAACCGCTAAGTCTCCTTCTCTGCCCAGCCAAACACAGAAAGGTGAGCGGTGGTAAAACCGGAGGGTACAGAAAGTCAAGGAAGATGAATTCCACAGACATTGCACCATGCTGAGTCCCCCAGGCCCCACCCCTCTGGTTTTCACTCCTCTGATTCCCAAGACTGAGTTCTGCCTAGCATTCTCATGCCATCTGAGATCATCTGCCCCCACCAGAGCTCTGTGCTCTGGTCCAGAAAATGTCATCTCAGGAAAGACTGAACTCTTGGAAGCCTGCCTTTCTCCAGCAGTGAGAGCCAAAGAAAGGACCTCACCATCCTGCTTACAGGAATGAAAAGAGGCAGGTATAGTTCTCGCTCTCCACACTGGAATGCCAAAATCCTTCCCTTTCATTGAAACATGGTTGATTTGTGCTTAGAACTTAAGATGTATCAGCACTTTTCTTTACAGATATATGAACATGTTTGTTCTTGCATTATATAGAGATTGTAATGGAACTGGATTACCTGAGCAAAGTTAATTCTAAAGGGAAAAATTGCATTTCATGTTCCAAACAACTAAAGTGTAAATAAATTTTAGGATAATGCCCATTTTCAAGATGAGAACTGTCTCTATTTACTAATATAGGATGTATTGTGACCCTTTTCTTAGGATCTAGAATATAAGACATAATACAAAAGCTTTCGGTTTCATGTTTTTTTAAAAGATTTTAGTCAAGATTTTTCCATGGGATTCAAGTTGCACATGCTAGCTATTGAATTCACCATAAAATATGTTGACAGACATTTTTAAGCAATCCAACTTCCCCACAAAAATTCAAACAGTATAAATATGCATAAAATGAAAAATCTTTCTCCTACTCCAAAACTGCCTATTTCCAGAAGTAACCATTGCTAATAGTTTCTTTACCAGTGGGCACCTTTAATAATTTTCAGGACAAACTCCTCTACTAGTTTTAGAAGGGTCTTTGAGAGAAGCCCAAATACAATTGCCACCAGTAGTTCCCAAAAGCTCTTCCAGAAAACACAAGCTTTTCAATTTAGTTTTCTTCTTATCTCTTAATCGGTCCAACCCTGGGCCAAATACTACCTAACTGTAGAGTTTTCCATAAGAATACCAGGCTCGCTTATGTCAGTGAAGGTTTAGCATTTCTCTCTAAATCTCTGTCGGGCTGGTCAGCAGTCAATAGCATTGTGCTGATACAGCAAAGCTTCTGATAATCTCTTCATAGTTGTCTTATGGGTGTACTTTGAGAAAAAGGTCATCAGCACAGAGTAGTAACTGAAGGACATTTGAATGTTTTCAAAACAGTGGAATGGAAAGAGTTCCTATTAGTGAACAAGCAAATTAACACTGACTGAATCCTGAACATGCCTTTGTATGACAGCTTGCATGAGACTAAGCTTAGTACACTTCATTTTCTTTCTATATAATGGGGGATTATGGTAAAATAAAGTTAGTAAGTGATCAGATAATCATAGTACAAGCTTGGGATCCAAGTTAGTTTCTAGCCAGACTGGCCCAAGAGTCTGTTAATAGGTTAGGTGCAATAAAACCCTTTACCCTCTATGGCTTCTTTCTCAGTTATTGATGATTTTTTCAAGGCTTCCAAGGCTTTTATACTTTGCTAATAATTTCCTGTCCTTCACAAATGAAGTCTTATATATCCATTCATTTTTAAAATAGGACTTGAGTATCTACTATGTGCTAGATGCTGTTCTAGGTACTTGGGTATACCTATACCCCAATTAATGAAGATCTCAGCCCTCATAGAATCCACATCTTGGTAGGAGAAGACAGATTTTTATGTTAAACATAATACATAAGAAACTTGCATATTATGTTAGAAGTTGATAAGTCTATGGAAAAGATTTAAAAAGTATAGCAGGGTAAAGCGCTTTCAGAGAGGCAACAGAGGGGACAATTAAAAAAAAAATGGTAGTGTGGGTAGGTCTCAGTGAGAATGCAACATGTAAATAAAATCTTCAGAGAGACAAGGACTCAGCCTTGAGGCTATCGGGATAGCCTCAAGATAAAACAACAACAACAACAAAACCCAGATAAAGAACAGAGAAGGAAGAGATGATGGTGGTATCCTAAGGTGGATTTGAAGGAAGGTAAGGAGGCCATGCCAAGCAAGAGAAAGTATAGAAGGTGACATGAGAGGGAAGTGTAGAGATGAAGTGTAGGAGGTACAGTCCTAGATTACATGGGGCGGTGTAGGCCCTGGCACAGTTTCAGGCCTTTAAAATGAGAGACATGGAGAGACACTGGAGATTTGGAGCATAGAAGACCCATAAACTGGTAATTTTAAAAGAATGATTCTTAGTCTCGTGTGAAGAAGAGACTTTACAGGGGTAACAGTGGAGGAACAGGGTCCAGTTACAACGCTATTCCAGTAATTCAGGGAGGAGATACCTCGGACTTGAATCCAGAGAGTAACAGCAGAAATTATAGGTAGTGATCTTATTAAGATGTGAGGCATGGAATGTATTACTCTTCACAAAGGCATCTGAATTTAACAATACCTCAGCTTCCTAAAACAAGTTATTTGGTTAAAAAAAAAAAAAAAAGGAGAAAGAAGACAAGAAGATATCTACTAATGGTTTAATTTTAGGTGTTGCTGAAGAAGATACTGCAAGGGGAGTTGTCCATGGGCCTCCCACATATTTCTGCCAGCATAATCTCATTTAAGCACAGGCACATTTGTGTTGGATAATTATTCAAGAAATTGTGAGGACAAACAATAGTGAACAGGGATTTATAGAATACCCTCTGTTCACTCAGTCATTCAAGCTTGAAGTATTTTTTCACACTTATGAGGAGTCAGGCACCGTTCTAGGTAATTGAGACACAACAGTGAACAAAACAAACAAATGTCCAAGCCTCTGCTGTGCTTATATTCTAGACAAGAAAAAATAATACATAAGCCATATAGCATATTCTGTAATGACAAATACCATCAGAATAAAAGTGGAGCTGGGGAAGAGGAATCAGAGTGCACAGCCTGTGAGAGATGATTCGGTTTTATTTTGAGTAGGCTGGGTAGGCCTCATTGGTGCAGAGAAGAATCCAAAGCAGCGAGGAATTAAAACTGATAATGGAACTCCTACAGCTTCCTGAGTAATTTTATAATTAATCATTTAATATACCTCACTTCAGAAGAAGTCAAAGATTTTAATTATTTAACTATAACATAATACTGTATAGTTTACAGTCTTTTAAATCATTTTCCTTGCAAATTTCACACCTATACTGTATTTGAAATCTTTTATATAATTCACTATCAAATAAAAAGAGCTAATGTGGCACAGTTGCTGTTGTAGTTAACTATAATTATGAGGTTTTCTTTTAAAGTACTATGTATATTTGGGAGATAACTGAAAAAGAATATAAATGAATATATAAGTTCCTTTCTGCAGCTTTGTATCAGGCTTATTGTGAAGTAAATTGACAATGCAATTAAATCATTTTAAAATATAGGAATTTTTCCAACGATAACAAAAGGAATGACTCTATTTTTCAAAATGTGGCTTAGTACTCTGGTGTCAGAGTTAAGCTGAAGTCTTACTGGAATCTTTCAGACAATTTTGTGATGAACTTCACCTTTCCAGCTGACTTTATGTAGCACCATGTTCATTATCCAGAATAATAGTCATCTTTAATATGTCACATCCTGAACAGTTAGGACATTCATTCCCAAAGTTCAGCAAAATATATTAACAAGGCTTGGACCTTATGAAGAAAGGTTGTCTAGGTGATTATAAGAGATTTCCTTTTCATTTTTATCAATCTAGGAATCAAACTCCAAGGCCACAAAATGCTTAAATATCAGCTAAATATTATCTCTGACCTGCAACCTAGAATCTTCCTTCAGGTAAAACTGTAGTGCAGAGTTTTTAAAACTACACTTCTCAAAATAGAAGTTTATGAGAAAAAGTGGTGGCTATGGATAAGTTAAATTAGGGATACTGGTTTTAAACACTGTAGCCAGGTTCCTCTGCATGATTTCTGAGATTTTAACAAAATGTAGCCTCAAGAGATTGATGTAATTAGTAGTGCTCTTCAACAAGCTATTTTTCATAGAATCATTACTTTTGTAGACAAACCTATTTATAGGGAACACTGCCTGGGATCCATATATAGAGAATCAGAGGAGGGAGAGTTGCAGATGCTTAAACTCCACACTAGGTGCTAGCCATTTCCGTCATTATATTCTTTTTTTTTTTTTTTTTTTATTTCTAGGAGAGAGAGAGAGAGAGAGAGAGACAGCGTGAGCAGGGGAGGGTCAGAGAGAGAAGGAGTCACAGACTCTGAAACAGGCTCCAGGCTCAGAGCTGGCAGTCAGCACAGAGCCCGACGCGGGGCTCGAACCCACGAACCGCGAGATCATGACCTAAGCGAAAGTTGGACGCTTAACCAACTAAGCCACCCAGGCGCCCCTCCGTCATTATATTCTTATCACCTCCATGTATTTGTCAGAATTCTTCTGTTTGCAAATATGGAAACCCAATTTACACTGGCTTAAGTCTCCTAAAAAAGTTTCCCCTCACATGGAAATGAAAATACTAAGACTAAAATTGGCTTTGGGTATAGCTAAATCTACAGATTCACTCATGTCTCCAGACCCAGTCTCTGGCTCTTCTCATCCCATTGTCCTGGTTCACCTCTAGACTGGGCAGATTTTCTTCAAAAGGTGACCACTTGGCAAATCTGTGCTCAGCCTACCCTGAGCTTCTTGGATTAGCAGAAAGCTACCTCACCTCTCACCTATACATTCCTCAATGAAAGCTTCTCAAAGTCTCTTTGGCTTTGCTTGGGTGAGATACCCATTCCCATACCAGTCTCAATGGTTGGGAGGATGGGCTTCACTGGTCAGAGACTGAGTCACGTGCTGAACCCAGAATTGGCCCAGGAGAAAAATCAAGCTCACACCCTCCCCCACAGTCTGAAAGTGGGAGGACAGTTCCCAAAAACACATGACACACTGGTACCTGTGGAAGTGAAGATAAAGGATTGGCAGGGACAAAGATGGCCACAATTTTAAATTGTAATATTAGCTGAGAATTAAAAACTAACTCTACCTTTCCTAAGAAGAAAGTACCTGTTTTTAAATATTGGATACTCCCTCATTTAGGATATAACTTTATTCATGTGTATAATAAATTGTATTTATGTGTATAACAGTTTCCTACCTTCCTTCTACTCTTGACCCCCTGTGTATATCCCTCAGTGCCCAAGAGTACCATAGGAAACAAGTTTAGGAATTTCCTGGGCTTGCACAGATGGGTTAATAAGGCATAAAGAATTACAAAGCCATAGGATGCTCACACCCAAGTTTGTGTAAACAAGATTAGATAAATAAGCATAAAGAGGACGGGGCAAAGGCCCCAGTATAGAGAGGGTAAGGCCAAGGCCCCCAGGATAGAGAGCGGGGCTAAGGTCCCAATACAAAAGTATATGAGGTAAGCAAGATTATGTATTCAGGGCAAAAACGCCCCCAATTTAATACTATAGCAGAAAGCTGCTTTCACAGGAAGGAAGGACCAAATTAAGTAAACTGGTATTAGACCAGCTGCTGCAGGTTAAAGCTGCTCTGAGGGGAGCTGTTTAGCAAAAGAAAAGTACATTCTTAACCCTGAGGTTACTTGCTCTATCTGTCTTATCCCCTAGGCTAGCTAAGATAAACTGTGACACAGGACCCTTAACAACCACTGCCCATCTACCTGGTGCCAGGATTTTGGTTTATATTGACCCAAACCCCTACCACTGTATACCTTCAAAACCCCCCTCTGCCTTATGCTCATGAGTTAATGTTCACAGATTCATGGTCTCTTTGTGCACTCCCATCATGTTCGTAAGCCTTCTGATCTTAATAAATACAGAGCAAGGACCCTTATTCAGGGCTCTTGTCTTTTCCTAGAGATTAGCCATCTCTCGTATTTTAATCCTGCATCCACTTTCTTGCTAGACAAGAACCTTAGAGTCTACATCAGATTACCGCATGGAATTCTCTGGCTTTGCTTGCCGCTGTCCCCCTCATCATTGGAGATCTCCCCCAAAGACAGATCTCGCCCTAGTCATGTCTGAACACAGGGCCTAGCACTATGCCACACACACTTTGGGCATCTCATGCCTGTTGAACTAAATAGAATTCTTGAGGCAGGGACTATCCCCTGCTTACTTTCTTTCCTAGGCTGACAGACAAATGCTTACAAAACTAGAAGACAGTAATTTACAAAGTCTCAGCACTATGACAAATAAATTTCATTTCTTATGTTCATCAGAGAGCATAACTTGGATATCATGACAGTGAAAAAATACCGCTCAGTGACAATTTTATGACTGTTAGATTTCCAAAAGAAACTGAATATAAACATTCTATATGAAATTGTAATCTTAGTTCTACACTGCTCAAATAAAGTATGTTAAAGGAATAAAATAAAAATTCTGATATTAGTCTAAATTTTAAAAATTGCAACGCAGAATGTAAATTGGTGTAACCACTGTGGAAAACAGTATGGAGGTTCCTCAATGAATTAAAAATAGAAATATATACTATTCAGTAATTCCACTACTGGCTATTTACCCAAAGAAAATGAAAACACTAATTGGAAAAGATATATGCAGCCCTATGTTTATTGTAGCATTATTTACAATAACCAAGATATGGAAGCAACCCAAGTGCCCATCAATAGATGAATGGATAAAGATGTGGTAGATATATACAATGGAGTATTACTCAGACACAAAAAGGAATGAAGTCTTGCCATCCACACCAACATGGACCTGGAGGGTATTATGTTAAGTGAAATAAATAGGAAAAAGATGAATATCATATGATTTCAGTTATTTCTGAAATCTGAAAAACAAAACAAAATGAAGAAAAACAGACTCATAAGTACAGAGAACAGACCGGTGGTTTTTAGAGAGGAGGGATGAGGAGATAAGACAAATAGGTGAAGGAGCTTAGGAGGTACAAAATTCCAGTTATAAAATAAAAAAAAACCACAAGGATGAAAAGCACAGCATAGAAAACAGAGTCAATAATATTATAATAGTTCTATATGGTGATAGAAGGTAACTGCACTTACTGTGGTAAGCATTTCATAATGTATATAAATGTTGAATCACTATGTTGTACATCTGAAAATAATATATGTTTATCAACTACACTTCAATTTTAGAAGATGAGAGAAAAATTACAGTGCAAATATACTGTTCAAAATTATCAAATGACTTAGAAAACCAAATGCCCGTGGCTCAGGTGACTGTGACAGAGGTTGCTAGTTGTCTCCCCAGAGTCTTCCTTTATTTCTTTATTCCTTTCTTTTCTAAGAGAAACCCCAAATTCTAGTTGGGCACATGGTGACATCAAAAACAAAATTATACTTTCTGGATGATCAATCAACTAGGTGTATCCAGGTAACTAAGTCTGGAAAACAATGTATACACATATATTGTGCATATTTTCTTGGAATTTTTTTAAAAATTTTATTTGTTTTGAGAAGGGGGGGCAGAGAAACAAGAGAGAGAATCTCAAGCAGGCTCCCCAATAAGGAGCTCATGAAACAGGAGATCATGACCTGAGCTGAAATCAAAAGTTGGAGGTTTAACCAACAGGACCAGCCAGGTGTCTCTTGGAAATGTCTTTAAAGGGTACAGACCTGACCCATCCTTTTTCTACTCTCTTTCCCGTTGTCTGGAATAACTTTTATGACTGAAGTCAGAGTGGCCATGTTGGACCACACAGTCTTTAGCTACACACGGCAAAACAGCAAGATAGAAGGAGCGCAGCTCCTTAATATCATGGACCATAATATCCATGTCAGCCCTGAACCCTCACCCTGGACTTTAATGTGAGAGAAAAGCTTCTCTCCTTAAGCTACTTTTATTTTGGCTTTCTTGTCATTTTTAGCCAAATATCAGAATTGTATTCCATTAATAAGGATAAAATAGAAACTCCCTCTATGCCAGCCTACAAATCCATTGGTTAACCTGTCCCTTTTATTGGTCAGTTTTCTTTCTAAGCCCTTAAATATTACAAGCTGTAAGTCAACAAAAGCACTTCACCCAGAGCCAAAATCTCTCCCGAGGGAACCTATAGCAACACTGGCAGGGTATCAACCTTTAGTGCCCAAACCACACAACCTGGATTAATTGATTTCTCTTGCCCCTTACTGAAATGACTTAAATAGTTCTGTCACATCCTTATTAAGCTGCTACCTTACCTGACAAGTATCCTTTCTTCAAGGCCCCATTCAACCTTAGGCCCCTTTCTCCTCTGCCCAGTCCTAGGTGACCCAGCTGTGCCTCATCCTCTCTATCACTCATTGGCACATGCCATTTTTATAGAAAGAAGTAGGACTGTCTCCTTCTCCTTTCTACCTCCAACCATTTTAGAACCAGAACTTTTAGCTATTTATTTATAGTCTTCAGAATAGGTTAGAAAGTAAATAAAGATAGAAATGAGGGCGTTTCTAACTATAAAACAGAATATTTTGAAAGCCCTTTCCCCGTGCAATGACAGAGTTGAAGTTGATTTAAACCACAAGATAATGGTAGCCTCTCTAACAGAGTTACAAGCATTTTGTTTTGAGACGGTGGACCATTTGGTTATGATCAGACTCACTCACTGCCACTGCAGGAAGAACTCTCCACATTTACAATCTAGAATCCAGCATCATGTCTATATTATGGACATTTTCCCATTTATTAACATTATTTTTATTAATATTATATAATATTAATAGTATATCATATTTGTTAATATTAGAAGATAATATATAACCCAGAAGAATTAAATTTAGAAGGTGTTTAAACTTCCTGAATCACAGGCAACAAGGATGACATTGGATATTACTTCAAACTATTTGTATTTGCTCTCCAAAATGTTCTGTTGAAACAGGTGAAAAAATGGAAATCAAGGCACTTCCCCCATGATCTCCCAGGCTGATAACAGCAAAGTAGGAATAAGAGCCCAAAGTAGTAATAAGTGCCCTGGTTACTGGCCAGAACAGTCCCAACAAGAAATCAAAGACCTCATGATTTCAGAGCTCTCGTCACCATTACTCATCTACTTATCTTCTCTCACCATGGACCATCTGGGCCTCCTCAGGGGATAGGAGCTATAACCTCAGCAGCAATACTGCCCACATTTGACTTTACCTGAAATGCTTAGATTCTGGCTTCCCCAGTACCCACCTGAAGGGCCAAGCAAGGCAACTTACCAGTGGGGAAGAGAGAGCATCCCAAAATAAGAAGTTTGACCGAAAGAGACAGTGGGTAGCAACAAGCTGGCAGTCACTACTCCCACCGTGTTTGTTACAGATGCTCCAACGATTACGGAATCAGCTACATTTTCTTCTGAAGGTGTAGTTGACTCAGAGGCACATTAATTTGTATTTGTTTTCTTTCTTCCTGGCCTCACTCTCTCTTTTACTGTTGTGCCGCAAATAATGAATTAGCACCTAAGTTTGCCTTGGGCCTTGACAACTAAGAAACCTAGGCCTATCAGTTCTTGGTCCAATTAGGCTCCTCAACTAGCAGGCGTGTCTTCTGCAGTGCAAGCAACTGAAAGCAGGAAGAGAGAAAGAAATTCAGTCCCTCCTTCTTCAGAAAATTTCCCAGAAATTACAAACATTTCTATCTGATCTCACTGGCTAAATTTAGACAAAGCCATATCCAGCTGCAAAGAAGGCCACAGTGTTCCATAAGATGGGTCCAGTCAAAATGGGAGAACTGCAACAAAGGAGGAAAAAAAGAAATGTTTTGGGGGCAATCAGACATGTTATACACGCCTACCGCAGCCTGGGGCTGGAACAGTCCTGCTCCTGTGACTCATTCATTTTCCTGTCTGCAAACCTCCTACATACCCTTCCCCATATTTATTTTCAGTTAATGGCCACAGTTTCTTTTTCAATGAAAAACAAATAAACCAATCAGAAGATAAAATTCCACAAGTTCCAATTGCCACATCTACCCAACCCGCCCACAACGATGTCCATGTTCTCTACTTATGTTCTTGCTCCTAGCCAAAGCCAAAGCTTTACTTGTAAATTATATGCAATTCCTTCTCACTTTACTCCATCACATCAATCCACCTATTCTCATCCTCTGTTTGCCGCAACATCAGTTTGTGGTTGTTTTTCTTTTCTTTTCTTTCTCTTGTGGTTCATTCTCTTAAACATACAAACTTATTCTAATTTCTCCTCTCAAACCACCACCCCCCCCTTACCCTCTTCCTTTCTCAGGTAGTGTCCATAGCTCTCCTATTCCTACACCATTTCACCAAAACTGTTCTTACCAAAGTCATCAGTAAACACCATGTTGACAAAGATGATGGACAGTGCTCATTTCTCATCCAGGCTGAGTTTTCAGCAGCATATGCCATAAATCTGTCTGCTTTGATGGATTGCGTCACTTAGCATTCACATTTGGCTCGGGTTTCTTCTCCCTTTCTGGCCCTTTCTTCTCAATCTTTTTGCTCAATTACTCTCTTCCTCTTGATCCCTAAACGCTAAAGTACTCCAAGTCTCAGTCCCTGATTCTCTTCTCTATCTACACTCACTTGGTAGGTGGATCTCTAAGTTCATGGTTTTGACTACCATCTATATGGTAATAGTTTCTAAAAAGTAGTTCTACCATGTCCTACCAGTGTCAGAGCTAATGCTCTTTAGTCTGTTCTCATCCCAGAGCCAAAAGAGTACAGTTAAACCAAGTCATCATTTTATTACTCTGCTAGAAACTCTCCTGTGACTTTCCATCTCACTTGGAGTAAAGGTGAATATTGTTACTGGGACCTATCACTCACTCTATGACCTGACTCTCCATCCATAACCTATCTTGTTTCCTCTATTAATGCTCTTCTCCTCTTTAGGAATGGTGCATCTTTTTGTTTCTCTTGCCTCTGGAGACATGTTGAGGAAGAAGTTGCTGTAGCCAAGGTCAAAGAGGTTTTTGCCTGCTTTCTCCTCTGGGATTTTGATGGCTTCCTGTCTTACATTTAGGTCTTTCATCTATTTTGAGTTTATTTTTGTGTATGGTGTAAGAAAGTGGTCCAGGTTCATTTTCCTGCATGTTGCTGACCAGTTTTCCCAGCATGATTTGCTGAAGAGACTGTCTTTATTCCATTGGATATTATATGTGGAGTTTAAGATACAAAACCAATGAACATAGGGAAAGGGAAACAAAACTAATATTAAAAAGGAGGGGGATAAAACATAAGAGACTCAAATACAGAGAACAAACTGAGGGTTGCTGGAGGGGTTGTGGGTGGGGGATGGGCTAAATGGGCAAGGGGCATTAAGGAAGATACTTGTTGAGATGATCACTGGGTGTTACACATAGGGGATGGATCAGTGGAATCCACTCCTGAAATTATTGCACTATATGCTAACTTAGATGTAAATTTCAAAATAATCAAATAAATAAAATTTTAAAAAAGAAGAGAAATGGTGCACCCTATCTGAAATTTAAGGCCATCCCAGCACTTCTTATCTCCTTTTCCTGCTTTAGTTTTCTTCCAGTTTTTAGCACTGTAGAGCACAGTATACAATTAACTTATCTGGTCTATTATCTATCTATCATTTACCTATCTATCTATCTATGTATCTATCTATCTATCTATCATCTATCTCTTTTACTAAAATATAAGCTAAATAAAGCCAAGGGTTTTATTGTGGTTGCTGTTGTCTGGTTTGTTTACTACAGTATCCTAGAGCAGTATCTGGTACTTAATAATAAGTACTCAGTAAACCTTTGAAGAAGGAATAAATGACAGGTTGCTTGTCCTGTAATCTCACACTGGTTCAGGACTTGCCATATTTCCCAGAAGAGGCTCACTTGTTCCCTGCTGTGCCTCAAGCATATTTGGAACTAAGTATTCCTAAAGACATTCCAAACATTGCTTTCTGAAATCTGTATTACCAAATTGCTGCATATGCAAAGTCTTATAGCAAGAGCAACAATAGCTAGAATCTGGGAATGAATTAAGGAACAATGACAGAATTGAGGCAGCCCTAAAAAAAAAAAAGAAAAAAAAAAAAAGAATCTTGAAGTACATAAAATAAGACCTAAATGAAAGCAAAGATGGCCTGTGCCCCTAAATAACAATATAAATATGTCAAAAAAAAGAAGTCTAATAAAATTTTCAATTAGAATTCCAATGATATCTTTCTAAAAATTTACAATATTATTTCAAATTTCCTGTGGTAGAAGGAATCTTTTCCAATTCCAAGGAATTTCCTTGGGAAACCTGGAAAATATTAATGCCATGTAAAAATGGTATGGTATAAAGGTAGCAATAGAAGAGAGAATAAAGATTCTAGAAACAGAACAATCATACACTGAAATACATGATAAGTGTGGCAGTACACATCTTTGGGCACATAATAAATTCTTAAATAAATGGAACTGAGTCCACTGATAATCTACTTAAAAGACAAAATTTGTCATTAAACCTTCTGCTGCATATTATATGCAGAAAAAATTTCCAGAGAGATCAACAATTTCAAGGTTAGAAGCTAAAGTTTAAAAGCATTAGAAGAAGATCTAGAATATTGGTACAACATTGGTGAGGATAAAGCTGTCTTAAGAGGAAACTCAGAAGCTATAAACAACTAGAGAATCATGCTACAATTTTACATAGCAAAGTTAAAATAATTTGTTAGAAACTATTAGTTTTCATATACTATTGTTTGGGAGGAGGGTAGAGATAGGCATATTCGGATATGCACGCTAAAAACATACTATCAAACAGAATTCATGGGACATAAACAGATATATATGATGAGGTAACTGGTTTCATGACTTTTCTGATCTCATAGAAGAAATAGAAACTTCCATGCCTCATTCTATATGTAGGATGCCTAATCCCATTTAATAATGAAATCCTCGGACTCTTTTCAAAGGTAATACTTCCCCCTCCATCTTCCAGAATGGGACTGTCATTCTTCAGGGAAGGAATGTAGCTGGCATCACCTTTGTTCTTGCCGATTTATCTCCCTAAGCTGGTAAGTCAACTGTGTCAGATTCCTCCACCATTTGCCAGGAGAGTTTTGAGGTCAGATGAGGGAATTGAGACTTTTCTTATTTGAACGGCACTATTTCTGAAGTGAATGTCACAGAGCACTTCTGTGGCTTCTTTACAGATCCCGGTGCTTGTGGCCTCTTAACCTGTAGTTCCCTTGATGTGGCAGCCCCAAGAACACAGAAGTCTGATTTCAACCTCTTTTTGAGAAATTTAATGCTTCCAGCCAGGCCTATCTAAGAGCACCTTAGACAACACTCACACCAGCTCCCATGCACACAGGGTCTGCATGTGGTTCAAAGGAAACCCACATCACTTCCCCTGGCACCCTCACTGTCTCCAAGAACTAGCTGCCCCACCTCTCTCATCCCCTACTTTTCCCAGAGACAGAGGTCTTCCTCCTCTGGCCCCTTCCAGCAGGGGGAGAGATCAGGCACTAGTGGTCCTGCTGAGGCCCTCTCACTAGGTTGATGTAAGAGTTAAATTCTCCACTCCATTCTCCCTTGGGGATGGGCATAGGAGTCCCAGCACACCAACTGCTCGTTCCAAAGAAACTCTCTTTGTAAATCCTCTTCTCATTTTTAACACCCTCCATGGAAGCATATTTTTTTTTCTTAAGTTTTCAAACAAACAGGAAAGATTTCCTTTAAAAATCTGCATATTGCAGATTCTGCCAGCACCTATTGCAAAAGCTGCTAACACCTCACTTTGCTATGCATTATATATTTTACTTTTGTATTGTAATCAAAACCCTCAGTTAAATATACTGATTAAAATATCTCATTTACAATCTGGTAGACAAGAGTCAAGATAGTAAAGGACAGGGGCGTCTGGGTGGCTCAGTCAGTTAAGCGTCGAACTTCAGCTCAGGTCATGATCTTACGGTTCGTGGGTTCGAGCCCCACGTCGGGATCTGTGCTGACAGCTAGCTCAGAGCCAGAAGACTGTCTTCAGATTCTATGTTTCCCTCTCTCTCTGACTCTCCCTGCTCATGCCGTCTCTCTCTCTCTCTCTCTCTTAAAAATAAATAAGACATTAAAAAAAAGATAGTAAAGGACATTCAACCTTCCAATAGAAGCTAAGAAAGAAGGAAAAATAAAGCCAAGGAGAATCGTGGTTTTTAAAAGTTCCACAAACTGTAGAAGAAATAAATCCTGGGGCACCTGGGTCACTCGGTTGGTTAAGCATTTGGCTTCAGTTAAGTCATGATCTCATGATTTCCTGAGTTCAAGCCCCACATCAGTTTCTGTGCTGACAGCTCAGAGCCTGAGGCCTGCTTCAGATTCTGTGTCTCCCTCTCTCTCTGCCTCTCCCCTGCTCATGCTCTCTTTCTCTCAAAATAAATACAGACATAAATGTTGAAAAAAAATAAACATTAAGAATTTTTTAAGAAAGAAATAAATCCTAATAAACAATATCAATCCTAATAATTCATATTTGGTTTTCAGTTAAAAGAATTTGATTTTCAAAATGGAAAAAATATCCAGTTATGTGCTCTCAATAAACAGTCCTTTGATACAATATTCTCCAAATACAGAAAAAATAACAATTCTACCTATTCATTTTAGGCGGCTAGTATGGAACTGATTCAAAAACTATGAAAACAGCTGATAAAACCAACATTGTAAGCCAATCCTACTTATGAATATAAATGTAAAAACTCTCAATAAGCTATTATCTAAGATATATAGCAATTTATATTTCTGACAAGTAGGGATTATCATGGGAATTCAAAATCATTTAACATTAGAAAAATATATCCATGAATTTATCTATGTCAATACCATATCTGAGAAAAAAGCCTAATATTATTTCATTAGATGCAGAAAAATTAGATGCACAAACAATCCATCATACATTTAGGGTAAAAATCAAAATGAGAAGGGAACTTGCTTGACTTCATAAAGGATCTTTTTTTAAAAACTTCAGCAAACACAGATAGTAATTAAATGTTAAAAGAATTCCCTTTAAAGTTAGGAATGACACCCAATTGCCCTCAGTCATCATTTCTAGTCAACATTTTAGTGAATGTCTAAAGCAGCACAATAAAGACAATAAAAACTAAAAATTAAAAAAATTGCTATCAATTTCAGAAGAGGAAAAGTTGCATTACTACTGAAACTGACCAATTTTTCCACTGGAGATTTTGAAGTATTAACTGTAATTTGAGAGATTGGCAACAGTAATACTTTTAACCATTGATTCCCCAAGTTTCAACAACCAAAATTATTTGTGTGGATGAGGAGATAAAGAACACGAAAGAATGAGAAAAAAAAAAAAGATCATTAAAAACAGAGATATTAATTTCGGTATACTTAGACTTCAAATTACTATCCAGTGAAAACACCAGGACTTCAAAGCTCTCAGGTGACCGCCTTCCTCAAGAAAGAGTCCTGTCCCCCTCTGCCCCCCCAAAAGCCCTCCTTCATGCGTCTTATTCTATCAGTCCCACAAATTGAGTCATCTGCGCACCTGCACCTCTCTCCTGTTGATTCTCTCTCTGCTGCCCCTACCCACTTGGAGTAAGCCTGGCTCTTTCAGATGATATAGCCTTCTCTGTTGAAAAAGGTAAATCTCACTCCTCTGAGCAAGAGAATGAAGGATCTCTGAATGATGCCATGGAGTTGGCATTTCTCTTCCCCAAGCACAAGCCAGCCCCTCAGGCATAACGCTGGCATTTTACCCTCTCTTCCCCAAGATGAGTTTCATGACTCTTTGGGACAGATTGACCTTCCAATATCCTTTTTTCCCTCCAATCTTTGCTGGATTTTGAGAAGCCCAGAATGTTAGAGGCCACTAACTATAAATACATCATTATTATTTCTTCTCTTACAAGTAAGATTTATTGGCTTCTACTCTGAAATCATGGGATTACTAAAGCGAATAGATTTTTCACACTTCTCCCAAAACCTATAAACTTGCCTATTTCTTAAAAACACTCAAACCATCAGATACACGCGCACACACACACACCACCCAAGATTTATATAGTCATGTGCTCTTTGGATTCTCTAACCTTGATTTGATACAACTCTAACACTGTCAAATAGGCTATTTAAGGATGTGGCCACATTAATGGTATAGTTATTTAAGCAATAGGTGCAAAGGTAGTAATTGATATCATGAGGTAATTAAACAATAATCATGCAGAAAATCACATCAGTGTTTAAAAGCAGTAGCAATGAAACCAAATACCTCCGTTTGTTTAATGTGGCTCTCAATACCAACTAGCAGCAATGACAATTTAGTGACACTGTTACCAAAATAGTCAGTAAAGAATACAAAAACATTAATACGCTTATAGTCCCTAGAAACGTTTTTAAAATTAAGTTAATCATAAGCAAAACCTGACAACACACACGCACACAGAAAGCTTAACCTCAAATGCACCCTTAACTCCTAAAATATAACACCACTTCCTTGTGTTAAACTCTTCACCTGAGTGTCTTCAATTTACTTCTTCCCATTAATGTGATTGCAGATCATTTTCAGTTTGTGAAAATCCTTTAAAAAATATAATTCTTCACATCATGACCTTGCAAATACATGAGGCTGATTTAATAAATGGTTCTCAATCCATGAAACTGCTGTAGCAGCTCAACTCTAGATTCATAGATAATGACAAATATGTATATAAATGTGGGCATCATTTACTCTTCCGATTGCAATCTCCAGTTAATGACATGCTGAGTAGTGCATCGCACTAGGTAGAAGCTTCAAATAATTATCTGACTCTCCTCACCTCTGTTGCACTGATGCTGAAAAATTAAGGAATTCGTTCTTAGGGCCTCTGCACAGAGAGCACGATTCTTGGAAGAGGCATCGCAATTGAAAGCTAGAGGTAATAGACAAAGAAGCTTGAGGTAATAAGTGGCAGAGGCCAAATTAGTATTCAACTGCCCAGTTCTCATCTATTTCTCCCCAATATATTTCAGATAGGTCTCACTCAAGGTCAACAGGGGATTAGTGTGCAGAAAACTAAATTCGTGTGCAGAAAGTCAGATGGTAATAGTCCAGCCCCAAGTCCCCTGGGCTTCAAAGCTTGGCTCATCTTCTCAGAACTCACCTTTGTCATACATTGACACTATTAAAAGGCTGTAAATATGCTCAGCAGTTAATTTTAAAACTCAATTATTGAAACCATTTTGCACTTTAGGAATGTCAATCAATTGTCTAGTAACTAGATAGAAATGAGGCGAAAAGGTACGTATACCAAACCAAGTATGTTCTTTAGGTTACTTCCATTCATTTAAGGTCCTTCAAAATCCTCATATCACTCTCTTTCAAAGCAATATCATCCCTCTGAGGCTGAGTTATTTGGCAATCTAAGAATCTTAGCCAATTTTTATGACTAGAACACAAGCCCTTGACATCATTGGTATGATACAGTGGTCCTGCTGAGTGACTTAAAAGTACTTGTCATGACTCTGGCTCAAATTAGTAGAGCTATCCTAATTAAATCCACTAGCATTTCTGGTTTCCATATTTCTGAGAACAAAGTGCATTTTTCTATAATGCCAGTTTTCTATGACAATGAAAAGCCTCACACGAGATCACACTCTTATTTCAAAGAGAATTTCACATTTGTTTTTAAGTGACTGTGAGAGCAAGAAAATCATTCTCTCAAATATCTGTCTTTATCTCCTACACTTGCAAGTAAACATTCTTGTTGCTATCTTTTTTTCTCCTCAAGTTTACAGTTTAAAAAGCAGTCTTTCTATTTCTAGGTGATGTATAAACATTTCACTATAAAAAATGTTCTGTTTTAATCAAAATGAATCAAAGAGAGGGTTTAACCAAGAATGTTCAATCCTTTATCAAAAGTAGCACTGTCAAGGTTGAAAGAAAGCACCAATAATCTAATTTTCTGTTCTTAGTTCTCAGGCGTTTCTCCCTCAAGTTTGTATGTTGATGTCAGTGTGAACACTACTGCAATCAGATGTCTGTGAGGGAGAGTATCATGCATCCAAGAAAAGTGATGGATGCCAGCCATGACTTTGATTCAAATGGAGAGCTTGGAGGAAGGAAAGCCTGTTTATTTTTTGTATGTAAGAAGACAAAAAAAAAAAAAAACGTGTAACTCAAACTTAAAGATACACTGATATGTACAGCAGAGAGAAAAATAAAGGATTTTTTTGGTCACATTAGCACTCAGGTGCACTTGACACTCGTAGTTATTTTTATTATTTAAATTTCATAAGGTTTCAGGCAGCAAAACCTGTCATTTAAAATGAAATTACAAATGTGGCTTCTGATGGTGCTGCTTTGCTCAAAGGCAATAACCAGGCATGTCATTTCCAGACTCCCCAAAACAGTTTTGTCTTACTGAGTGACACGAATTGTAACAAAACTGGTGGGCAAAAGTTTTGAGAGTATCGTAACTACACAAGGCTTCCAGTCTGGTCATTTGCCTGAGGTTATAAGATGTACTGGGGACAGTCTAAATACGATTTATGTCTATAATTTCCTTATCCTCAACAAAGATGGTCAAGTCCACTGTCAAAAGTAAGCCATGTATTGGATGTAATGTAAAAAGTTTTTTTAAAAAAGAGTTAATGCTATGAGAAACGTGATTGTTTTGCAAGCATTTAGGGGAAAATGTAGATACCAGTATCAAAGGATGGCGCCATCCAAAATAAAAGGATACCCCTTTCCAAATGATCCTGAAAAACTCTATAGGGAGTCCTCTTATTATTTCCCTCAAAAACATAGTTCCTTTTATTATTTATGCTGAATAGCCTGGCATGTGTTAAATTCCCTTTATAAATCTGTCAACATTCAATTCTTGTATAGGCAAGTAGACATGATTTTTAGATTGTGCCCCCATGAAACAATTGCAGAATGTGCTCTGTTCATTGTGCCCAACCCCACATAAACATATTGTTGAGAAAATTATATGTGATTTTTACCCCCAGAATAGATATTCTTTACTGGAAGAAAACTCAAGTTGGTTTTGAATGAAGAGATTAAATTTTCTCCTTCTATGCTCAAGTTACAATGAAATCTAATATAGAGTTCTTACTTTGTACTCCCTTCCTTCTTATCTTGCTTTCCTTTCCTTCTTCTATAAATGTTTATTAAGCACTACTATGTCCCATGTATTCTAGATGCAGGAGATTAAAAATTGACCAAAACAGAAGAAAATCCTTACCTTGATGGAGATTAAGTCCTGGTAGTGGAAGCAAATAAAAAACAAGATACATGAGTAAAATAAGTAAAAATTTGAAAAGAAGAAAGCATCATATATAAGTTGAAATTGTAAATTGAATGACCATGGAAGTTCTCAATGAGTAGGTAATATTTGTATAAGATCCTCCAGCACGGGAGTGAGATATATTTGGTAAAACAGTGTATGGGCAGGAACAAAAGCAAGCAGAACAATCTCAAAGCATGAGCATGCCAGGCTTTCTTAAGGCAAAGTAAGGAGGTCAGTCAGCTCTAACAGAAGAACGAAGATGGAGGTCAAGGAGGTGGTCAGAGAAACACCTGAGAAATACCATATTATGTTGGCCTTCTAGTTCATTGTAGAGACTGAAGCTTTTCTTCTGAAATGGGAATCATCATAGGATTGTGATCACAGAAATGACATGATTTGATTTACAATGTAACAGAGTCACTCTGGCTGCTTGTTAAGGACAGAATGAAGGGAGCAAGGGCACAAGAAAGGGAACCAGGCAAGAAGCCATTGCAATAGTCTAGGCAGGAGAGTAGATTTGAACACAGAAAGTAGCAATGGAAGTGGTAAGAAGTGTTTGGACTCTGTGTGGTGACTTCTCTCCCCCAACCTTCCTTGCCAGTGTTCTATTAGCACTACCATAGTCTAAAGCAGGAAGAGGGGGTGAGGGGAGTTAAGGGAATAGAGGGGTTTTAATATTGTACTGTTGGAAGTACAATATTCTTACTCTGCACCAAGAGAAGGTGATAGCTGATTATTGTTTTCTTTAAGCCACATTTGAGAATCCCTCAAGAGTTTCCTGCTGAATTCCTCTCTCCTGCTACTCCATTGTTTTAGATAAATGTACTTCCATTCCTGGTGATAACTTGCCCCCCCACACCCCGCCTCAGTTTCTTGCAATACTTTTTTGCTTCTTTCTGATGAGTTCTTCTCACTTCACCAAGCAGCTCTACTGGGCAGGACTCAAGAGAACCCTACATCAGCTCTATTTGCTCATTTTTCCATTTGTCCATATCTGGTTTATGGGAAACACTGCATTCCTTCTTCCAGCAACATTTTCAAATGCATGAGAGATGCATTTGAAATGCATTGCAAATGTTAGAGAGCTGTCCTCTCACCTCTTGCTAAAAACAGCAACCCTTCCCTGCTTCTATTACTGCCCCACCCACCGTCCCAGAGCTTAGCACATGCCTAGACCAGAGGAGACACAACACAGGCTTCATTCACTTTAAAAAATTGACTGTAAGATCCATTATTAATCATAAAATCAAATGTTGTTGCATTTCTACAAAAAGATTTGGCCATTGGCCTATTATTAGTGTAATTTGAGTTGCTTTCTAATAGCCATTTTAAAACACTAATTAACACATTGTTAGCTTTGTGAATTGGCCATCTGTAGTTGACATTACTCTGTGACACAGTTCAGGCATCTGAAGTGTTATTTAAGGTCATGCCTCAAAGCAGAGTTCATTTTGTCTATTTAGAGATAAAAAGCTATAAAATTGACCTAATTGGAATCAAACATTCCCACAAACTAGTCAAAGAAAATGGATATAGGATTTGTATATTAATCTATATGTTTATTTCTCATATAATTAGCTATATCATAGCCATCCACCACAGACTTAAAGGATTGTAGAATCATGGTTCTAAAAGTTACTTAGAGGACATTAATAGCAAATAGGATATTGGCTTATGGAAAGTCAGATAGTAGTTAGGAGACCAGGGAAAACACAGCTATCTCAACAGAAGTCCAGGTTTCTTATTACAGTGTCTCCTGCTTAATATGTAAAACATACAGATACCAATGTCTACTTGGGAAATTACTCAGAAGATACAGTAGAATTTCACAATATTAACTAAATGGAGGCTAGAAGACTTTAGCAATAATTAAAGAGGCCCAATTCTAGAAACCACAAAAGGCTAATAATCCATAGGTCAAAAACAAATGAGGAATTGCATTTGAGGTGAAGATGAAGAAAATGGTTGGAGATCATCAAAAATAAATGGCTTTAAGTGGAAATCAGTAGACAAAGCACATAGGATTAAAGGGTATGGAAACTTTATAAGCTTCCTCTTGAGAAATTTAAATAAAGGAAGAAAAATCTGAAAAAAGAGTTGAGGAAGATGATCTTAGAATGGTCCAATTCCATTTTATGTATAATTAAAATATCTGAATAACTACTACACAAATTGACTTTTTCTAAACGTCTGTAATTTTTCCAGTACTTCATTATTTGTCTCATTCCCTATAACCGTATAGTAAAACTCTGGAGTAAATAGGTCATATGTTTATGTTTCAATACCAGCAAAAGAAACCTATGCTAGGATTTTATTCCACAGTTAGCTGGGAAGAAGAAAATTTAAAGACTTTTTAACATTTGGGGGTAGGCTGTGAAAATCACAGGAAATAGGATTCAACTATAGAAAATTTAGGCCAGAAGCTAGAAGATCTGCATTCTAGTTCCAATATGTATGCTGGTAACTACCTCTGTGACTTGGACAATTATAGTGTCTATGTTTCTTAGTTCATTCATTAGTGGATAAGGGGATGGAACTTAAGACTCCCTATGATTTCACTCATTGTAACCAGAGTAACGTACACCATGTTAGCATTATGTGATAAAATTTATTTGCAAAATACCCAGCCTCAATATGACAGTTGTAAGTATTTTATTTATTTATTGGAAGTATAACACTTTCCCCCAACATATTTTCCACATTTGCAAAATTTACTGTTAGATACTCTCTTTGTTGAAAATAGCTTATTATAATTGATAAGTTCAAGGGAATTTCACCGTTTTCACTTTCAATTCTCCTTCATCTGCACCTGTCTTCATCTGCCTTAAGAAAGAATTTAACATGTCTTCTATAGTTTATTTGCTCCCTCCTCCAAGATTTCCTTTATATGTAAAGGAAATATATATGTACTATATAAGACATACATATATTATTTTCATAATTCTATCATTATTTTAACAGTGTTTTAAAGGTCTACATTAAGATAAACATAAAAGTTGAAAAAAGCCACAAAGTATCAGGAATTCTTTGCCCATTTCCTCATCCTGTAAAATGACACTGGACAGGACAGTGGGCAGTTTTGAAGACTACATATGTATGTGTGAACAAGAAGGTAGCACAGTGAATAGCACTCAGTAGACCTCGTTCTTTCCTATTCTTTAAACAGTCAGGCAGGAATCTAGTTCTTTAAAAATGGGATCAGTACCCTATCACTAAATCTCAAGAAATTCAGGAAGAGAGTTCATAACATCAGTGTTCTGAAAGACGATCCCCTCAGACTATTAAGGTACAATTGTCTTAACTTTCCATGTTATTCTTTAACATGATAAATATTCATCTGATCTCATTTTTTCATTAAATAAGAACTTGAAGAGAAACATCTTGCCTGGTTCTGCACTAATTATGAAAGATTTCTTCATTATCAACCTGGTCTTTAATAATAATAAAGACAGACAGGTCTTGAGCCTGTTTGGCTTGCAGTAATTACGAAGAATTCCTTTATTTGGTTCTTGCTCAAAGAAGGGCGATAATCTGGACACAGAGCGTTAGCCTTGCCTTGGCAGCTACTGCCAGCCATGCCAGCCATGCCAGCCACTAACTGACGAGCTGGAGTCTGGTGGGGGAAAGATTTTACCTGAGTAGTTGAGCTGAGCCTAGGGACTTCTTTAAAGCAAGCTGCCACTGTGATTCTTCATAGCATGCCTGGATTTAACCAAAAGGTTAGACTGTCACTCACAGGGGATGTAAAATGGTTCAGGACATGGGGAATTTTCCACTTCCATGTCTGTGCAAGTGACAGCGTTCTGAGTTGCCTCCAGTTTACCAATGCTGATAATTAACATTTCAGCTATGGCTAATTAAAAACAAAATTTGACCAGAAATTGAAAAACTGATTAGCATGCCACCAATATGTCAACCCAAGGAAAATGATTTGGTTGAATCTTTTTGGACAAAGTGATGAAAACTTTCACATCCTCCAAAATTGCACTAGAAACAACATGTGAAAATCGAAGGTATGGATCCACAATGATAATTTGCATTTTACACACTTTCACACAAATGTTCCACAGGCCTCCAAAAATATAAATTTCATGGATCTCCTCCAACGAAGTATTTATTATTGTTTATGAAAACAGATTGGGAAATTGAGACATAAATCGAGATGGCAAATGGTACCAAGTGAACTGCAATATCGCCGGTGGTCTTGCCAGTGGTCTTTGGTGGTCTTGCACAGAGACTCTTCATTTGAAGTCTTAAGCACAATAGAACTCAGTGAAGACTATGCTTTTCTTCTGTAAAAGGAGATTTAGTGAGGCATTCAGAGACATTCACGAACTCTGGTCCAAACCAACCAGTTCATTGATTTGTCACTTGCTGACAACCTTATTCATTCAACATTAGACCTTGAATCAATAACAGGGATATTGATTTATTATCTAAAAAAGTGAAGAATCAAGAGGACTTCATGCATGACTCACTTTGCTTTTAAAATGTGAAGTTTGGTAATAAAATTAGTAGTACTAATGGTAGAAGCTACCATTTCCTGAGGGAATGTGAAGCCAGGAAATTTGCTTATATAATTTCATTTAATCCTCACAATAACCCAATGAGCGAGGTATTATTCTTTCTATATTTCAGACAAGGAAATGACTCAGAGAGTTTCAGTAACTTTCCCAAGGTCACACAGCTAGAAAGCAGCAAGTGGAGCCTGAAAATTGTCACTCTTCTTCATTTGTGATGGATGTCAGATAACTATACTGGAAACTCTTTAGGTATAAAAGTGATTCGACAGAATAAAAATGAGTCATCCTGGACTTCTTAGCAGAGAGACCATCACTTTTTGCATTTACATTTCAAAAGACTACATGATAAAGAAATCATTTGCTATTGCTAGATAAGTGCTTCTTCAAGCAAGAAATTCAGAGCCCATTTAAAAAAAAAAAATGGAAAGAAGAAAGAAAATGTACCAGCTCTAATTTCCTCTCCATATTAGACAACCACAAAAGACACTTAAAAATTCTGGCATTAAAAGCAAGCTGCCCAGTATTACTGCAATCTCTAGGAGTTTGCATTTTTAAGTAGAAAAGTTGCCTCTGTGACACAAATCAAGATATTCCATAAGTTTAGAAAAAGGGAAGGCCTTGCTTTAATACCCTTTTGTTAATAACTTTTTGATATATGCTGGAATGTGTATATTTCTTTTGTTTCCTCACTAGAATGTACATCTGTTGTAGTAGAGACTTTTATCTTCTTTCTTCAGTAACCCCAGTGCCTAGAAAAGGGCCTTGGCACAGTAGATATTTACCATAGGTTTGTTAATCAACAAACGAATGAATAAATTAATATGACTGAAAGCAGGCTGAAGATAAATGCTCTCCAACATCCTTTTGGTCTTTCTTGAAATGGTCACACAACTCAGGAGCTGAAGTCCTCTGAACCAATCATCTCACCTGCTTATCTGAAAAGTTTACATGTTCATAATATTTAGGACAAGTATGATACCGTTTCAAGTATTTCAGTATGAAATCAGAAAAGCAAGGGCTCTAAAAGGATTACTAGTATCTAGATCATATCAGGAAAAAGAACTCCAATTCTAATGTCTCCTACTTCAAAGCCTTCACTTCATAGGTCTATATGTAATATGTGCTTTACCAGTTTTTAAAAACAAGGGATAACAGCTACAGCCTACTACTCAAGTAGCTCAATCGATCCCTGGGAAGATTTACTTTTCAACTCATCCTATTGCTTTATCCTGAGAAGCCTTCATAGTACTCTTAGAGCTACTAAAACTCCCTTAGACTACTCCGTAGAGACAACTACCAAGATAATTTATGTGACAACCTGCTTATTTGTCTTCCTGGCATACAAGGGGCTAAACTTTAACTGCTAAAGGAAGTTCCTTTGGTATTTGGAAAATTACGGTGAGAGGAGTTGTATTCTTCCCTCTCCTCTAATTTCTGCTTCAGCCCCTTTAATAAGAACTTCTAGCTTGTTAGAGGTATTAGGAAAGAACCCTAGCTTTTGTGTATATCCTCCTCCTCCTCCTATCCTAGGACAGAGTAGTGACTGTATAAATGAAGGTAATGCTAGCTACATTAACAAATAAGCCTTCAACGTTCAGTGGTTTAGCACAACAGAAATTTCTATTGCACTCACATAACAGTTCAGTGCCCTTGGTCCTGGTGGGAAGGCAACTGGTTTTCATGTATTGATTTAAGGAACTAGGCTCCTTCCATGTGTGATTCTACCACTTGCTAGAGTTTTGAAAACGAAAGCCATGATGAAGAAGGTACAACATGGTCCAGAACTGGCATATATCCTTTTCACTAATATTGCATGAGCAAAATATAGCCACATGACCACACCTAGAGGCAAGGGGTAGGCTGGCATACATCACCTTTGGCTGGGAACCTTGCCAGAAAAAACTTTATAATAAAGAAGGAAAACAAAAATTCTTTTAAAAAAAATTTTTGGTATATAGCATACCCTGTGCCTAGGATGTTGTCTTCCACTGGGGAGGGCAGATTGTTGAATTACAGACATCTGTTTGTAGATGCTATGGTTCTCTTCCTCACTGATGCTCTCTTATTGGAACTACCCACTTTCGGTTCTCTTCTGTGTTGTGGTAAGCCCTCAGGACAGTCTTGTATCCCACAGAAGAAGCTGACAGTTGTCTGATTACCCTACTTGTGATTGAATGAATAAGTTCAAATAATAGGAAAGTCAAATAGGAACCCATCTGCCCCCAGATTCAAGCTCATTCTACTGTCCAGCTTTATCCATGATACGCTTGGAATTTTTCTAAGTTTTTATGTGACAAGCAGATCAGTCGGTAGGGAAGGACAGAGGGAGATATATAAAATAGATGTATAGTGCAAATTGGCTCAAAAGTAGTAGGAGAATAGGGTAAGAACTTCACAAAGCACTATAACTATGTTAGGGGATACTTAGATTTATCCTAAAGTAATTTTACTAAAAATAATGGTTCTTTTTTGAGCTTTTTGAAATGTCATAAAGGAATGAACCACAAAAACAATTGTGAACATTTTAGAAAAAAATATTATATCCTTAAACTTTCAAGTAATCTGAATTCTTCAAACATAAATAGGCTTCCCAAGATAAATCTAAAGGCTGAATTAGAAAATATTTAATGGGCAAATATTTTTTAAATGTTTTTAATGTTTATTTATTTTTGAGAGAGAGAGAGAGAGAGACAGAGTGAGCAGGGAAAGGTCAGAGAGAGAGAGAGAGGGAGAACAGAATCTGAACCAGGCTCTAGGCTCTGAGCTGTCAGCACAGAGCCCAACATGGGACTCAAACTCACACTCACAGAGGGTGAGATCATGACCTGAGCAGAAATCCAATGCTTAACCAACTGAGCCACCCAGGCACCCCACTAATGGGCAAATATTTTGACTCCTTTGAACTTGATGTCAGCTGTTGTTCATTCTCTTTGGTGGGTTTTCTTAAAGATCTTATCCATGCTCTTCAAACTTCAAGGACCTATTACTCTATCTCCTCTCTTCAAACTTTAAGGATCTCTCCAGAGTACATCAACCCCTGTCCACGTGTGGATCATGTACTCAGTTTCTTTTTCAGTCAAGCTTCACTATTAATGTCTGTACTGAGTGGTCTTTCAAAGTGTTCTGGGTGGGAGTTCAAGAAAAAAAAAAGGCAAAGCTCTTAGGAAGCACTTGGGTAGCCTGGCATGGAAGACAAATACAGACTGCAAAGAGAACCAAGTAACCAGTATTTCTTGCTGATACATTTATATACAACTGCAGGGTTAGTACCATGCATTAGCCACAGTGGCACTGGGAGTTGGCTTCTGCTTCTAAGCAGGTTGGCACACAAGTTTTTAATTGGCTGAGGAAGAACAAATTTGCTCTGATTGAAATATGAATAAGATATTACATGTGAGGTAGAAAAAATATTTTAAGCCATGTGTGACCTCTTTTCTCTCCTGTCATTTGTGGAGTCGATGTTCATTCATGAAAAAAGAACCACAAATAAAATCCTATTGTTGTCAATATGCAGCCATTTTTGACATGATCATTTAAACAGCTATTTTCTTCTCTTTTGTCCGTCATAACATTTAAAATAAATTGAAGACTTCAGTGCAATCCTATTTTATTTTCCTCTAGCAAGAGAATCTTCAAGTATGATATAAAATTATATCTACCCAGATAAGGTTTAACAGAATAAGTTAGTAACATCAAATTAATCAAAAACATTAGTTAGAAATATGTACTGATAATGAGTGGTTATTTGTACAGTAGAACACTAGTGAAGAAAAAGTGAGGTATATAGTATATTGTGTATATTCCAATCTAACTTTTATTATAATTTATAGATTTCAGGGTTTTAAAAAATTTTATTTAATAGTTATTTATTTTTGAGAGAGGAAGAGAGAGCAGTGGGGGGAGAGGCAGAAAGAGAAGGAGGCACAGAGTTCAAAGCAGGCTCCAGGCTCTGAGCTGTCATCACAGAACCCAATGCAGTACTCAAAGCCAGGAATTGTGAGATCATGACCTGAGCCAAAGTCAAAACTTAACCAACTAAGCCACCTAGGCACATCTAATTTGTAATTTCAAATAAAAACCCTGAACAACTCAATAACTGTCTGGCTCATTGATTTCCAACAAGTCTTCATATACATAGAATTTGGGAGACTAATTCAAGGAATATTAGGACATCATGGAGTTCCCTAAATCTTTAAATAGTGGTAAGATTTTATATCATCATCTTAGGGAATATCTTTTCTGGTTTATAAATACCAGAAATTTAATCTTGTGTAGTCAAGTTAGGTTTTTCTTGATTTTCTAGAATTTACTAGACTATTCAAGTCTATTACTGAGGGCGGGGGGAAACATGCTTTGGACACATAATCTAAATTTAAAGACCCTCCACCTATTGTGATCAGCCACCTCTGGTCAAGGCTTACATAAAGACATGGTTACAGCCACCATACCCCATCCCTCTGGCCCCTTGGAGAACAAAAGAAAGAGTAGCAACTTTTTCTTCCCAAGCCTTCCCAATGACTGACACGGGAGAGAAGAGATGACTTTAGACTTAGGTTCTATACCCCATTCCTACAAGATTGGAGACAAAACCATCTGGCCTCCCATCAGAAACTCACAAAATAGCAACTGTCTTGGTTTAAAATTCACATAGCATCTAAACTAACAGACCTGAAGTTGCTGGTACTTGGGGACAGAAGCAAGAGGGAGAGCTATAACCGAAAGAATAATTACTGAGGACCTAGGGAAGGGGTAGACATCAGCCTGCATTTCAACCATGTTGATTGGTAAGAATATGAATGTCCGTGAGTCATGTGAAAAGTGGCCAAACCTAAATCACATTGCCAGTAACTAGCCCAAGAGGGCTGATCACCGGAAACAAGATCCCATGAGCAAAGCCTGTAAAGGTGAACATCCAACATATGGAGAGGAAAGGAAACTGGATGAGCCAGACCCTAATATCCTACTCCAGAGGCAGAGGTTGTCCTAGAAGAGGACTCTGTAGGGTCTTTGGAAGAAACCCCAATGTGGCCCCAATAAAAGCTAGCATTTGAATATTGGTTTCACAGAACCAAAGAGCTGTTAGTCACTCTCAGATTGAAAATACATAAAAAGCAAAATGAAAAGGGGCAGTCATCTTATCAGGAGTAGTTACAGAGTACAGTAACATCTGTTTTCTTCTCACTGCTTCCCACCCTACCTTCAGAGGAGGAAGTCAAGAGGGTTGAGTGTGAGGGAGCATAACATGCCTTCAATCTTACCACAAGCCATGGGAACCTCTGGTGTAACCCTTCTGGAGTGGGTAAGAGCATGGAGAAGAATGGAGATTGAAGATAAAATGGAAATATTTAATTCAATATTACTAACGTTGAAAAGGTTAATCTCTAATATATAAAGAGCTCTTAAGAAAAAAAAGATAAAAATTGAAAAAATAGGCCCTCAAGTAATAAAATTAGAATTTTATTTACATCCATCAGATTGACAAAAATACCAAATCTAAACAATATACTCATTAGTAAGGATGTAGGAAAAGGAGCCCTCTTACTTATTGCTGTCAAGATGGTATCAGTTTCTATAGAAGAAAATTTGGCAATATCTAAAATGTCTGTCCATGCATTTAACCCCACACTCAGCCCACAGTTCTGGGAGATTACCCTAAAAATACACCTCCATAAATATTAAACTTTTATATGAGGTTATACACTCTGAAATTATTTGTCATAGCAAAATATTGGAAGCAATGCAAATGTCTGTCCATAGGAGACTGATTCTATAAACTACTTCAGCTGTACGATGAAAGTGAGGGGACAGATTGGGCAAAATGAAGGAGCAATAAGAGTGGAGTCATAGATGCAGAGACCAGGGATACTGGAGCTCAAAATACAGAATAGGGGTGGGGGTGCAACCTTGTGAGCTCAGAGAAGAGAAGATCAAGGTGCTGAGAATTACTCTCAGGCCCCAAAACCTAATGGAATTTGTCCTGCTGGGTTGCTAATTAGCTTTATACCAACAACTCCTTTTACTCTTTCCTCTTCTCCCTTGCAGAACAGGAATGTCTATCCTAAGCCTGTCTCATCATTGTACTCTGGAAGCAGATAACTTGTTTGCTAGTTTCATAGGTCCACAAATGGACAGGAATTTTCCCCCGTGATGGATGTCAGTCTGGGCTACCATGGTAGATAACACTGACTGAATGGCTAAACAACATGCATTTATTCCTCACAGTTCGAAAGACTAAGAGGTCCAGAGTCAAAGTGCCAGTAGATCTAGTGTCTAGTGAGAGCCCTCTTCCAGGCTATAAATTGCCAAGTTCTCATTTTACCCTCATATGGCAGAAGAGATGAGGTATCTCTATGAGGTCCCTATTATAATGGCACTAATCCAATTCATGTGGGTTCCACTGTTATCATCTGATTACTTCCCAAAGGTCCCACTTCCAAATACCATCACATCGGGAGTTAGTCCACCATGAATTCTGGGTGGACATAAACATTCAACTCATTGCAATGGACCATACCCAGAGTCTCACTCAGACCTGACCTAAAGAATTTAAAATAGGAGATCTGGAGGGTTTTTTTGAGTTGATTATTTATAGATGGGATTTTAGAGTTAGAGTCATGCTAGAATAGATTAACGTTTAGAGATAGGAGATGAAGTGAATGTATTTTGCAAGGACATGAATTCTGGTGGGCCCGAGTGGACTACTGTGGGTTGAAAAGTGTCATTCAAAGGGTCATGTCTACCTGGAACCTCAGAATGAGACCTTATTTGTGAATAAGGTTTTTGCCAATGTAATTAGTGAATTTAAGCTAAGGCCATTATGGATTAGGGTAGGCCCAAATCCAACTGCACTACTCTCCTAATAAGAAGGCAAAGATGCAGAGACATTCGAGAAAGAAAGCCGTGTGAGGACAGTGGAAGAGATTGGAGCGATGCAGTCACAGGACAAAAAATGCCAACGATGGCTGGCAACCATCAGAAGAAAAAAGAAACAAAAGATTCTCCTCTAGATCGTTCAGAGGAAGCAAGGCCCTGGTGGTGATTCCTTGATTTCAGGCTTCCAGCCTCCAGAACTGTGAGAAAATGCACTTTTTTTGTTGTTTAAAAAATGAGAAATATGAAAAAGTAAGGTTATAGTTTCAAGTAAAAAAAGCAAGATGCAGAAAAATATGTCTATAGTAGTTCTATTTTGGGTATTAAAAAGAAGAAAATTACACACACAGAAGCTAAACTATAAATTAAAGAAATGATTACATGTAAAGAGTTAGTAGAAAGAACAGGAATGAGAGCGAGGTTTCTCTGGGTATATTCTTTGATAATGTTTTGGTATTTCAATAACCACATAAATGTTTTAAATATTCAGTAAATCCAATTTAGTCAAAAGAAAAAAGATCTTAAAATTGACTATAAACAGAAACAAATGAATATAATTTTTATCAAAATGGTAACCAAACCACACAGAATAAAATAGTGAATTCAAATAATTTTTTGACAGTCTCTGACTGTATATACAAAATAAATTGTTTGGCAAATAGAAAATTTAAATAGGAGTTGGATATTAGACATTATCGTGGATTTTTTGAAATGTTTTATTTATTTCTAGGAGAGAGAGAGAGAGACAGTGTGAGCAGGGGAGGGTCAGAGAGAGAGGGAGTCACAGATTCTGAAACAGGCTCCAGGCTCTGAGCTGGCAGTCAGCACAGAGCCCAACGCGGGGCTCGAACCCACGAACCGCGAGATCATGACCTAAGCGAAAGTCGGATGCTTAACTGACTAAGCCACCCAGGTGCCCCTATCGTGGATTTTTTAAATGTCCATATTTCCATTAAAATTTCTTCAATTTCCATAACATTTCCAAAAAAGTTACTACTATTTATTTTTAGAATGAAAATGGTATGTGGTATTCTTATTCTTAAGAGAAGGAGTTCTTATTTTTTAAGGAAATGTCACAATGCCTACAATTTACTTTTAAATAGTTAAGCCAAACATAAATACACACATACACAAACACACATATACACAGAGAGAATTATATTTTTATATAATTGGTATGCATATATAACTAATAAAGTAGAAAGCACATGTGATGACTGTATTCTTTATACTTCTTTATACTTTCTATGGTTTTGCACATTTTCAGAACAGGGATGTGGGAAAAAATGAATAGGTTAATTTTTATAACCTGGAAGAATTTTGGAATTAGGCAGACACTTCAGAAGAGAAAGGATTCTATTAACTGGGCACCGTTGGTGACAGTTACTGGAAAAATAAAACTAATCTATGTTTGTACCCCAGGAGTGGGTGGTTTACTATATTCTTTACATGTGACCCACAAATTCTATAAGAAGCCTCTCTGAGATCAATTTACACTTTTTAAAAAATGGTTTTTATTTATTTTTGATTGATTGAGAGAGAGAGAGAGAGAGAGACAGAGAGACAGAGCATGAGTGGGGGAGGGACAGAAAGAGAGGGGGAGACAGAATCCGAAGCAGGCTTGGGACTCTGAGCTGTCAGCACAGAGCCCAATGTGGGGCCCGAACCCATGAACTGAGAGATCATGACCTGAGCTGAAGTTAGATCCTCAACCGAATGAACCACCCAGGGACCCCCAATTTACACTTCATTAATGGTAATTCCTATGTGTCAGGGATCATACTCAACCCTGGGAGTGAAGGTTTCTAGAGAAAGAGCAGACTGTTCAGAGGTCACAGCAGCCAAGTCTAACTTAACTTGTCAGTAGAAGAAAAAAAATGCAAGGTCATTATAACTGTCATAAAACTGTCATTGTAACTCCTTATCAGATGAAGCCAACATAGTAGAAATGGATTTCCAAGGCAAAGGAAAACTAAGAGACCAGAAGGGAAATATGCCTTGTTCTGAGACTGTTATGCTCAGACCATCTTTTTACTCATCCTGCTCTGAACTTTACTTTGGGGGTGGGCTGATGCCTGCAGGCTGCCTTTCCCAGTTTCCTAAGACAACTGGCTTATAGCAGACTTTGTGGAAAGAAAGAAGGCAGGAGGGAGGAAAGGGGTGTATAAAGCCAGGGTTTTTATGCTCTCTTTTTCTGGCTGGATGTGATCTTCTGCAGCACCTGAGTCTCCTCATTGGCTCAAACCTCCACTAGATAGACCTCTTGCTTCCAGTTCCTAATGCTTGGGAAGAAGCCCCAAGCTCCGCTCACATCTTCTCTTCCCTTTTGCCCTCCAGCCTAGGAACTGCAGGAGCCTCCTATGGTTTCCTGTGGGCCGTCTGCCCATTGTCTGTTGGCATGTCAACTCTTCTATTTCTTGTTCAAATAGTGTGTTTGTAAATTCCCCATGTGTTAGCTATGTAGAAGGTTTGTTGTTGTTGTTTTTTTCCTATTTGGATCCTGACAATTTAGGATATATGAGAGAAAGGGGAGGTAAAAAGAGAACAAATTTTGGCACAGTCATATATGAAGACACACAATAAGTAGAGAATGGCAAACATTCTAACAGAGTATTAACCAGTATATACACCATTCTCTTCTACAGAAGCTATTACTTTTAACTTTTGAGACTGACTTTGTTGCTGAATCTGATCAGTCATCCAATAGCTATCCAATTAGCTATCCAAATCTAGCTAGAAAACCTGGCTTTATCTCAGCATTACAAGTAACAGCTCTGTAATTCTGATGTTATTTAACCTCTCTGTGCCTCAGTTTCCTTATCTGCAAACGAAAGTGGTAATACTATGTACTTCACATAGCGTAAAAATGTGTACAAAGCAAGCACTCAATAAATAATCTTTAATTCATTTGTGTTCATTTTCATATAGAAAACTCGGAAACTGATTACTATTTGCTGTGTTACTTTTTCCATATAATTATTTTTGTGTCTGGGCAACAACTTTCAAAGTACTTTTATATGTATGGCTTCATTACACCAATCTAGCTAAGGTAGATTGAATAGATTGTACCACCCCAATTTTATAGATGATAAAACTGAAGTTGGAAGAGATCACTAGCAAGAGAGATAAAAGCAAGACCAAAACCTAAGTCTTCTAACTGATTGTTTTGAATTTTTCTAAGATGTCATTAATGAACCATTCGTGGAATCCCAGCCTTCTTATTTTTAACCCATCCTTTAATTTTGTATGGCAAACATAACATGTAAA
This sequence comes from Hyaena hyaena, assembly GCF_003009895.1. NCBI lineage: Eukaryota > Metazoa > Chordata > Mammalia > Carnivora > Hyaenidae > Hyaena > Hyaena hyaena. The sequence goes on from NW_024082681.1 coordinate 77,795, forward strand.
GTGCAAAAGGCATGTGAAAGCCAATTATCCTGAATATTCTTCTAGCTTTATTAATACTGATATATTTTTAAACGAAAATAAAACCTATATATGTACAATGCCAAGAAAACAATAACAAACTGGAGGGAGTAATCAGATATGAAATCAACAAAAGATAACAAAGAATTAAGAGACTACTCTACAATTTGAAATCATGTCATTAACCACCAATTATAAGAATGTGTAGGGAAGATTGACAGCTCAGGAGACAACATACTGGAATTACCTAGAAGAGGAAAATGTGGGTGGAAGATAATTCATTAGCTCTGTTACTTCAGTTTAATTTAGTGTAAAGAATTATTTTATTCATCGTTGTTTCCAAGGAAACTATGGTCGACTCATCTTACAGTTTAGTATCTTGCAATCACATATACTATTTTATGCCTGACGTGAACACAATAGTTCTTACTCTACAATTCATCTATGTCCTGAACTCCCACATACTATATACCATGAGAGCTGTATCCATTTTTAGTAAAACTGAATGTAACTTGAATGGTTATCTAATGTTTTCGTTCTTATTATTTTCAATGATCCAATGTTAAAAATAAAACTATATTCATTAATAGGTGGCCAGAGTATATTTATTTGCCTTCTTTTACCATACGGACATGAAATATATCACTAAATCACTGACTTTAAAAAAAAAAAAAGGTGTTTTAAACCATTTAAACCTTTGAATTATCAGAGCATGCCAGTCTCACATTTTCTCTTGTATAACTTTCATCATAAAAAAACATAAATGTAAATACACATATGTGTAAAAGTAAAGGCAAAATTTGGAGTTTTTCAAACCAGACCATATAAAAACATCAGCATTTCTTTGTAATATTTGCCCCAAATGCACCCAAATTATTAAGTAAAACCTTCCTGACCTTTTAGGACACGGTATATCTAAACCTTGTAAAAGCTGACATTCATGAGGTGGAATAGTATATTTGGCTATTGAGGGTATTTGATGCCTGGCCAGAGATTATTAAATTAATGGGAAAAGGTAAGACATACTACATAGAATTACATCACAAAGTTCATTGCCATCAGGCAGAAAAAAGGTAGGATTAGTGAGTTCAACCTTGATAATGAGGGTATGCAGACTGATGAGTGGAACTTGAAGTCACCCCAAAATGCTGGCAGAATAGTACTATCAGAACGTAATACTGCATGACTGCAGAAATAGAAAAAGTTATTCTCAAGATTTCAAGTAATTGCTGGAAGATTTTAGAATGTTGGAGAAAAACAAACTTTAAATTTTAGGACAGAATTTGGAAACTGCACTCTGAGAGCAAACATAGAACATATATCGAGGGAATTCCCATGAATCATTAATAAGTTTCCTGATGCAAAGGAGTAACATTTCTAGTGAAGTTCAATATAATAGGAGAATCTTGAGTGATAATCATACAGAAATGGTCGGCAGAAACTGAATAATTCAATAAGCAAAAGCCACCCTAGACCAGAACAAATGAAATTCTCAGACTCTCCAGACAGGATTTCCACTATTCCTGAGACGTAATATTGGGAAATATATTCAGACTCCTGAATTTGTTGGTATCTACATCTGTCTATATCTATATAGCTAGCTGGTAAGCTATTTTTGTTTGTTTTAAAAATGCTTCATGTAACAGTAATCTAAATATGTATTTCATTTCAGCACACGTTATCACTTTAGAAGACCTGTTGATCATTTCCACTTTCAGATCAATTTATTGTTCTGAGTATCCTGGAAGAAACGAGTACACCTACTGTTATGTTCCTATTCTGCCCAATGGTGGCAATCTCTGGATGAACTACCCTATATGCTAAAGTAGACAGGCTGTGTACACTGAATTAATCCTAATATGCTGTTCTGTATTTAAAATCTACCAATTCCACACCTGGATAATATGAAGTAACAGGGACCAGATTTACCCAACCATCTGAAACAACTAAAAATAGGGGCAGGGGTGCTTGGATAGGTCAGTCTGTTAATTATCTGATTTCAGCTCAGGGAATGAGCTCAAAGTTTATGAGTTCAAGCCACACATTGGGCTCTGTGCTGTCAGTGCAGAGCCTGCTTTGGATCCTCGGTCTCCTTCTTTCTCTCTCCACCCCCCCCCCCCCCCCCCCCCCCGCTTGTGCTCTCTCTTTTTATAAAAGTTTAAGATAGTGGACATCAAGCAACAAAAGTCAATGATCCCTAGTTAATGGGAAACAAATGAGGTGAGCCCTCCACTCACCTCCTTATTACTGCCTTTCGGGTTTCTTTTCCTTTTTTTAATTTTTAATTTTTTTTTATTTTGAGAGATACAGGGAGTGGAGGAGAGGCAGAGAGAGGAAGAGAGAATCTCAAGAAGGCTCTGCACCAGCAGCCCAGAGCCCAACGCAGGGTTCAGACTCATGAGCTGTGGGATCAAGATCTAAGCTGAAACTAACAGTCGGATGCTTAACCAGCTGAACCACCCAGGTGCTCCTGCCTTTTGGGTTTCTAGGCTCAGGCACAGAGGAGAGGAACCCAGGCTGAGCACCCTCAAACTTTCCAAGGGGCTTAGAAAGCTTAGGAAAGGCAGAGCAGCTAGCACTTTACCAAGCAGAATACTCAAAAGGAGAAAGCAACACAGATTCTCCATAGATCTGCAGAAGTCTGCAGTTAAGTATCTATCAACACATGTGTTTGAGGAAACTAATGAAGCTAGAGCAGGAAACACCTGGAAGAATTAACAGGAACAATATTCAGGGTTCACACAGGTTCATGAAGAGTTCCTGCTTCCATCAGCCAGAGCTGAAAACCTCATAATTCATAAGGCATTGAATGTAGAGCTCAGAATGGCTTTACCTCAACAGTGGAGAAAATTTACCCTAAACAACACACTTCCCTGGCAAACAATCTTGCCAAGCAAAGCTTAAAAACAAATCCCCAAAACTAGATTCAAGTAACTAAAATAACTCCCAGTTAAAAACTCAGAAATATTCATAGGACTGAAAAATAATCCACCAACCAACAACAAGATAAAATCCACGATTAATATCTGACATGTAATTAAAATTTTCTATTCAAAGAAGCAGAAAACCATTAAGAAAAATCAATGAGAAGAAAAATCAATTGAAACTGACCCAGAAACAACACAAATAATAGAATTAGTCAACAAGGACATAAAAAATTACTACAAGTGTATTTCACGTGTTTTTATGTAGCTAGAGGAAAGATTTAGAATGTTAAGTAGAGGCATGGAAAATTTTATATACTCCCAATTCAAATTCTAGAAATAAAAACTAAAATATTAGAGATGAAAATACCCAGGACAGGGTTAAGGGCATATTAGACATAGTATAATATAAGATTAATAAACTTAAAACAGTCAAAATTATCAAATATGAAGAGCACAAAGAAAAAAGCTAGAGAGATAGTGAACAATTCTTACATGAATTGGGAGACAAATTAAAAGGTCCTAATATTTGCATATTGGGAGTTCCCAAAAGGAAGAGGAGAGAAAAAATGTTTGAAGAAAACACAAGCGAATTTTCCAAATTTAATTAAAAGTATAAATTCACAAACCCAAAAAGCTCAACAAATCTCAGGCACAAGAAACAAAACAAACAAGCAAAAAAACCATACCACAATAAAGCATAATCAAATTACTTAGAGCCAGTGAAAGAAAGAAAAAGTTAAAGGCCATCAGAGGGGGGAAAACAGTATTTATAGAGAAACAAGGATTAGAATGACAGGGACTTTTGATCAGAAATAATCCAAACCAAAAGACAGTAAAGCAACCTCTTGGGAAGTACTGAAAGAACAGGAAAACTGTCAACTTGATTATAGGCACGGTAAAATAGAGTTTTTCAGATACATTAAAGCTAAAAGAATTTATTACCAACAAATCCATGCTATAAAAAATATTAAAATATATCCTTCAGTAGCAAGGAAATACCGAAAGAAAACGTGTATCTACCCACAAAAAAAAAAAAAAAAAGAAAAACAGTAACTTCATGGATAAATATAAAAGAGTTTTTAAATTGTTTCTTGAATTATAATTGTTTAAATTAAAAAAAACAATGTACTGTGTGTTTTATTATACATGTAGAACCAAAATGTATGACAATAATAGTTCAGAGACTGGAAGGGGGAAATGGAGTTATAGTATCATATGGATCTTACACTATTCATGAAGTGATATGCTATCACTTGAAGGCAGACTTAGGTAAGTTAAATGAGAGTCCTATAAAACCTAAAGCAACTCCTAACATAAGCCAATAAAGGGGGTGGTGGTGAATGGAATCAGAAAGAACAGTTAATTGATCCAAAAGAAAAAGGGCAAAAAGGAAAAGGAAAAACAAAGACAAATTAAAAACAAATAGCAAAAATGCTTAAACCAAACCATATCAATAAATACACTAAATATAAATAGCCTATCCGTAACAGGGGTGGGTTTCATCACAGCCTGAAAACAATAAAAAAGCTGACCCTTTCTTTAAGAGAAAATTCTTCCTGTGTGACTGCTTTCAAACTGGGACATTAGCTTTTTCCTGTGCTGGGACTTGAACTGAACCATTGGCTCCTGGGGACACAGTCTGTCAGCCTTTGGACTGAACTACACCATCAGTTCCCCTAGTCCTCACTCTCACTGGACAACACCATCAGGCTTTCCAGGGTCTCCAAGCTTGCTGACTCAACCTACAGATACTGGCGCTTGCTGGCCTCCATAACCTTAAGAAATTATTCCTTATAACTCATCATTTAATATATATATATATTTGTTACCAACAAGAGATTTTATATATATACATATATCTATACATACAAACACATGCATATACATATATGGCATCTGTTATTTACTGCTTCGGTTTCTTGGGGGGAGCCTGGAGAACCCATGTGGAACCCTGACTCAACACCATGTTAATACCGCACAAAATTTTAAAATGCGGTTTAGTACATTAACAACAAAGTTGATTTTAGGGCATAAAATATTACAAAGAATAATGAGGATTATTCCACAATAAGAGGTCAATTTGAGAGGCATAATAATCCTAAATATTTATGCTTCCAACAGAAAGCTTCACTATACAGGAAGAAAAAATTGATAAAGTGCAAAGAGAAATAAACAAATTCACTATTATATTCTCAGATTTCAACAGCACTCTACTGAAATAAGCAAACTAAGAGGTACTCACCCATATCCTCAGGGCCAGTTGCTCCTCTACCAGTAGTGAAGTGTCTAGGTTCATCCCAGGAGGCCATCTCGAGGGGGATCATAGCTACCAGTCCCTGGAGTCTTTTTCCTCAGCATTGCTGGCTATTTCTGACCCAGACAAACTGCCAGCATCCTGTGGGGGTGAGCTGTATTTTGTACTCAGGAAATGTTCTTTTTGAACAGCAGAGGACATCCAGAAGTGAGGACCTGGTCCAGGTGGGTGGTGTGGATGGTTTCCCAAAGGACAAACAGGGTGCAGTTGGAGCCCACAGAATGAGCTTCGTGACTTCTGGGCGCTGAGTGTCAGGGGAGGCCCTGCGAATGGTGCAATCAGGCCACAGGTGCCTCTGCCTTGACCACTCTTCCCAATGAAAGCTGGATTTCCTGGGATCCTGGGAGTTCTATAGGGGCCACCTGAGTAAGAAAAGCAGTAACAGAAAACTTGAAACTATCACACCTCATTTACATTTCTATAACACTCCATCTAACAACAGCATGACACCTTTTTTTTCAAGACAAACAGAACATATACCAAGATAGAGCATATGCTGTTCCATAAAACAAGTCTCAATAAATCTTTAAGGGTTCTGTTTTCTGACCAAAATGAAAAATTTTGAAATAAGTAATAAATTCATCTGGAAAATCCTAAATATTTGGAAACTGAATAACCTACTTCAAAATAAGCCATGGGTCAAAGAATAAATCAAAAAGGAAATCAGAAAGTTATTTTAAACTGTACAAAAATAAAAAGACAACATATTAAAATTGTAGGATCCAGCTTAAGCAGTGATTAGAGAAAACTTCATAGCATGAAATGCTTATATTAAAAGAAGGGTCTCAAATCAATGACCTCACTGCACACCTTACACTAGAAAAAGGAGTGCATAAGCTGAAAGTGAGCAGAAGAGAGGAAATGAAGGTTAGAGTAGAAATCAATTAAAACGAAAACAAAAGCAATAAGAGATTAAAACCAAATCATTATAGATGTTAGAAATATTTAAAAAATAATAAAGGAATATTATGAGTTACTTTATGCCAATACTTTTGGCAACATCTGAAATGAAAGGATTCCTTGAAAGACAAAGTAACAATGCTTACTCATGAAGAAGTAGTTGAATAAATCTATTAAGCCATCTGAATTGGATTTGCAGTTTAAAATCCTATCAAAAGTAAACTATTAATAGATGACACAATCATATATGTAGAATGTCTGATGCAGTTCACAAAAGTGACTAGAACAGTAAATGAATTTAGCAAGCTGTCAGGATACAAGATCACTGTAGAAAAAGAAATTGTAGGGGCACCTGGGTGACTCAGTTGGTTAGGCTTTTGACTCTTGATTTCAGTACAGGTCATGATCTCATGATTTCCTGAGTTCAAGTCTCTCACGGGCTCTGTGCTGACATTGCAGAGCCTGCTTGAGATTCTGCCTCTTCTTTCTCTGCCCCTCCCTCGCTCACACTCTCTCTCAAAATAGTAAATAAAACTTAAAAAAAAAGAAAGTGCATTTTTTATTAGTAATAACCATTTAGACTTGAACTTTTAAAATAGTATTTACAATAGTATCAAGAAATAGGAATTAGTTTTGGATATATTTTACTAAAATGTGAAAGAATTTTATATGAACCCAATATGTGACAATAAAATAAAAGAATACCTAAGTGGAAAGATATGCATGTTCATGAATTAGAAGACAATTTGTTAAAAATGGCAGTCCTCCCAAAACATACATAGATTTAATACAGTGTCAATTAGAATTGTAAGAGATTTTCTCAAGAAATTAATGGTCTAATTCTAAAATTCTTATGGAAACACAAAGTATAGAGTATAGTCAAAACATCCTTGAAAAAAGAATTGAGGAACTTATTCTCCCCGATTCACAGACATGATAAAGCTACAGTAAAAATCAAAACAGCATAGTATTTGTGTCAAGCTAGACAAGTAGATCAACAGAAGACGTTTAGAGTTCAGAAATAGAGTCACACATACTGATTTTGAAGAAAGGAGCAAAAGTATAAGAATAGAGAAAGAGTAAACTTTCAAAATTTTGGACCAGAACAACTGGATATCTGTATGCATAAAACAAAACAAAACCTTCATTCTATCCTCATACTTGAAAATATTAATGTAAAATGATCCATGTATCTAAAGGGAAAACTTAAAATTATAAAAGTTCTAGAAGAAATCACAAGAGAAAATGTGATTCTGTGATCCTTAGAAATAGAGTTCTTAGATAATTTTAAAAAAGTATGACCCACAAAAGGAGAAATGATAAATTGTACCTCATTAAAATTAGGAATTACTGATCTTTGAAAGACCTAGTTATGAGAAGAAAAAGACAAGCCACAGACGGATAAATTTTTTCAAATCATAAATCCAATACGGAATGTGAATCTAGACTCTATAAAACTCAAATATTAGTCAGCCATAAAAAAAAGAGTGAAGACAGTTACATATTATCACTTGAATGAACTTTGACATTATGCTAAATGAATGAAATCCAGGAAAGCCACATATCATACGATTCCATAGATATAAAATGTCTAGAGTATGAAAATCCATAGAAACAGGAAGCAAATTGGTGAGTGCCAAAATATGGGATGAGGAGAAAATGGAGAGTGACTGATAGCGATAAAAATTCTTTATGGGGTGAAGGAAATGTTCTGAAATAGATTGTGGGAATACATGTACAATATTGTGAATATTCTAAAAACCACAAAATTACACATTTTAATATTTTTAGTGTTTATTTATTTTTGAGAGAGACAGAGCCCCATTGAGGGAGGGGCAGAGAGAGAGGAAGACAGAATCCGAAGCAGGCTCCAGGCTCTGAACTGTCAGCAAAGAGCCTGATGTGGGGCTCAAACCCACAGACTACAAGATCATGACCTGAGTCAAAGTCAGACACTTAACCGACTGAGTCACCAAGGCACCCCTGAATTACAAACTAAATGATAAGTTTTATGTTACATTAATTGTTTCTTACTATTAAAAATACTAAAAATACAAAAGCTCAATATTAATAAAACAAGCAGCCCCACTTAAAAAAATTGAGAATAGCTTTGAACAAACCCTTTCCAAAGAAGATCTATGCATGGCAAATAAGCACAGGAACAGTTGCTCAGCATAATTAGTAATTAGGGAAATGCAAATTAAAACCACACAGAGATAGCACTACACACACCTGAGTGGCTAAAATTAAAACCACTTGACCTTACCAAGTGTTATCAATACAAAACAACTGAAATGCTCATTTACTGCACATGGGAATGTTAAATGGTAGCACTGCTTTGAAAAAACAGTTTGGTAGTTTCTTAAAAACTTAAACATACACACACCATATAACCTAGTAATTCCATTTCTGGTATTTACCCAAGTCAAATGAAAATATATGTATATCAACAAAATGATTTGGACATAAGTGTGAATTACTTTTAATTATCCAAAACTAGAAACAATCCAAATGTCCCAAATGTCCAACTGTTGAAATGTGAATGAATAAAAAATTGAGACATATCTATAAAATACAATATTACTCAGCAATTAAGATACATAAACCATTGAGGCACATGATAATATGGTAAATCTCAAAATAATTATACAAAATGTAAGAAGCCAATATAAATAAATATGTATATATTTGTATGTATATATGTATATATTTATGTATATATATATATATAAACCATATGGCTCCACTTATACAAAATTATAGCAAATACAAACTCATATATGATAAGAATAGATCAAGTGTTGCCTGAGGACAGGGACTAGGAAAGGTGAAGTTTGGAAGTAAGAGATTACAAAAGGGATATGAGAAATCTTTTAAAGGTAAAGCATGTGTTCATCACCATGATCATCGTGGTAGTTTTATTGGTATACAAATATATCAAATCTTATCAAATTGCACTTTTGAAATATATGCAGTTCATCATATGCCAAGCAGACTTCAATAAACTATTAAAATAAATTAATTTTTAAAATGGAACCAATAGATTGATTTAGTCTCCAGAGATATAATATCATGGATGCTTGAGAGAGTAGGGGCCATTCCAGTCAAGTACTATGTGTAAACCAGAATTAACAGGGTGCCAATTCTAAGATTCTCATTTTGGAAGTCAAGCTGCAGCAGAGAAAAGGGAACCAATGTGCTAAAATAAATGAAAGACAACTCAGACACAAGATAAAACAGACTGCAAGTGAAGGTGTTTCCTGGTTTCAGTTTAAGTGTAGCCCAGCGAAACTTGGTTTCTTGACATTCTCTTATTCTGCATGAACTTTTTTGGATGGACTCTATCCCTTGAAATCAAACCCTATAAGACTGGGACAGTCATTTTTTGTCCCCAGGTAAAGACCTAATAGGCATTTATTTTTAAGCCTGGAACAAAATAATAAATAAAAGGTTTTCTTGGTATTGCTCTAAATAAATAAGTAAGTTGGTGAATGGGTAGATAATCTAGACTATTTGAGTCAAGATTTTGTTGAGTATTGTCTTGTTTGAATGCCCTGAGAAAAAGACCCTTAGACTGGAATTCAAATAAAAGTGATTTATTTGTATGGGGATCCTAGGAAGGGTCCCTGGGTATGGGAGCAGAGAAGTGAGACAGGGAAGGGAAGGTAGCCAATAAAGGATGTTACCAAGCCAATTACCTCTATGACACTGGGCCTTAATAGCACTAGGTAATTCTCAATGTTAGTGCTAAACATTCACCTCTGAATTAGCCCAAACCAGAGGCAAGGGAACAAAGGAATTTATAGACCATCTCTCATTGGTACTTGGTTGAAAAGTGCTTGAAGTATGGAGCATTAGTTTTTCTAACACCCCTTCACTATGACCCCTTCACAGATTGGTCTCTGGCTTGCAGAGATAACTCTCATGCAATTGGAAGGAGGACTGGAGGGCTCTGCAGTGATCAGGTCCAGGTGATAGCATCAGGGGGCAAATGTCACCTGCTAGGGCCAGGGAGGGCAAATCATGCTTACTTCTGCATGTTCCACCTTTTCTAGCTCTCTCCACTGAACTAGCCTGGCTCCATATTACCAATAGGATAAGATCCAAAGTTTGTGATGTGGCACATCAGGCCCATAATTAGATAAACCTTCCCTATTGCACCAGTCATCACGTGACATGGGTCTGCCACATATAATACACTGAACTTCCTGCAGTTCCTCAAATATATCATAATTGTGCATAACAATATGCCTTTAAATATGTTGCTCCCAGAAACTAGAAATATCTTTCTTCTATGATGCCCCCTTACTTGCATTCCAATATGCAACACAAGCATTGTCTTCTCTATACAAATTCTACCTGAATGCTCCAAGTGCCTGCCTCCTCTGTGAGTCTGTGTATATGCTTGAGATAGCACTTGTATTATGATTATGGATTCATGGCTCTATTATACTAGATCATGAACTCCCTGGAGACAGAGATGATTGTATTCATCTTCTTAGCTCCAGTGGTTGGCATAACACTGTGCATATTGCAAATGCCTAATAACTTTTATTGAATTGTTTATGATTCCAGTAATCCAAAATAACATCAATACAGAATATTTTGCATTTTACATAGAATCTAGTATTATGAGTACTGATATGCAAAATAAACCAAAATATATAAGAAATATTCAAATATGTTGTGAGAAGAGCAAGTTATAATATGTTGGTGTAATCTATTTTTGTAATCTTTTGGAAAGTATATTGTATACATATGTATATGATATGCATATTATATGACTTTAAATGATTTTGAAAAACCTATATACCAAAACTGCTAAAAATGGTAATGTTTGAAGGGAGGAGTTATGGAACATATATGTTAGCTTACAACTCTGGGTTGTTTTAATTTTTTATAACAAAAAGATAAATAGTTTCAAAAGAAGAAAAAGAAGAAAATAGCAATAAAAATAAAGATACATAAAATAAGGCTCATCAAGATGTTTAGAAATAGTAATGTGAAGGTGCAACTCAATTCCTTTTAAATCAGACCATCTTAGAAGCTTGAGTTCCATTTAATAGAGATAGATTCCTTATAGATAGAAAAAGAGAGGTGGTGGTAAAATCATAGTGAGAGACCTATAAATGTCACCTGAAAGTATTTTATATATTTCAAGGTGAGACAGAGAAGATATAGGTGGGAAGCATAAGCTTTCTTCAAATTCTTGAAGGGCTATTCTCTGGAAGAGGTATTAAATATGTCCTCTTTTGCCCTTGGGTTTTACTAAGGTCAGTGTATAAAATTTGTAGTGAGAGAAATTTAAATTTGGTGTAAAAGGAGACCTTTTCTGTAGTCATAATTCTGTAAAGAGAGAAAGATTCATCCCCATAGTTTCCTCATTTTCACAATCCCTGAAGTTATTCAAATACAATATGGAAAAACACATGTTAGGAAACTTGTGCAGAAACTCACAGCCTCCTTGGAAAGGGATTTAAATACTCTCCAGGCTCCCTTCCAGCACTGAGGTTATGATATTGTGAGATCAGAAGTTTCCAAGAGTTTAAAATTATTAGGACATGAAAAGCATTTTTACCAAAAAAAATTCTTTTTTTATTAAATTTGATTCAGATTATACAACATAAAACAAAATAAAAAGGAAGTCTGGAGACATGATTCTGCTCCAAACTTTCCAATAAATTCATTCATTCATAAATTCAAAATTTATTGAGTGTCAGCTATGTGTCAAGAACATACACGGGAAATATAAAGGGGGGGGGGGAAGCATAGTCCAAGTTCTTTGTATTCTGATGAGGAAAAAAACCTGTTATAATAAAACACAACCTGTGAATCAACAGAACTACATACTGTTGAGTGATGTTACAGAGGAGAGGGAGGACCCTGTCAAGGATTTCTGAGAGGTGTATGGGTAGAGATATGCAGAAACATGCAAGTGTATGAAAAAAAAGCATGTAGATTTAAAGCAGTGTATAAATAGTTTAATATTGCCAGAGCTGAGAATTCAGGTAATAGAAGATGGAACTAAACAAGTCAATGTCAGATTGAAAAGGATTTTGAGGGGCGCCTGGGTGGCTCAGTTGGTTAAGCATCCGACTTTGGCTCAGGTCATGGTCTCATGGTTCATAAGTTTGAGCCCCGCATCAGGCTCTGTGCTGACAACTAGGTCAGAGCCTGGAGCCTGCTTCGAGTTCTGTGTCTCCTTCTCTCTCTGACCCTCCCCTGCTCACGCTGTCTCTCTTCTCTCAGAAATAAATAAAACATTAAATAAATAAATAAATAAAAATTAAAAAAAAGGATTTCGAGTACTATTCTAAGGAACTGGGGCTTTTCTTTGAGGGCAATTGAGAGCCATGAAAAGGATTTTAATCAAAGAAATGATACCAGGTCTGCCCTTCAGAAATAATCACCTGTCACCTAATTGAAAGAAAAGATGATGAAAAGTTAGATAAGAAAAGAAAGCCAGTCATGAGAATATAACTAACTGGCTTTCCAAGGAGTGGCCAAGACAATGGAAACAAAAGAAAAAGAAAGAAGAGCTGATAAGAAGACAGAATCAACAAGACTTAGTGAGTAATTGAATGTGGTATTGAGGGAAGTGCAGATCGTCCTTAATTTACAATGGTTTGAATTAGGATTTGTTGACTTTACAATGGTAAAGGCAAAAGTGATAAACATTCAGTAGAAACCATATTTTGATTGTGAAATTTTGATCTGTTTTGGCTGCTGGTGATATTCAATATGATCCTCTCTGGTGATGCTGGGTAGGGAGCTGCAGCTGCCAGTCAGCCACTTGATCAAAATGTATAGTTTGAATGTTTTACAGGTACCTATATCACTGTTATAATTACAAATGAGTATTTCAACCTTGCCATGTGCCATCTCCTTTTTAAAAGTTTCTTGATCCCCCTATGAATATGATCTCCACCAATCAAGTTAATTCCATACCTTATGCAACCTCTACAAGTGTGAGGGTAAAGAACCCACACACTTCCAACCACTCTGCACTCATATAACTATCCTGCTTTTCCCTTTGAGTACAATATTCAATCAATTATTCAACACTTTATTAAAAATTAGTTTTGTGTTAGATGATCCTGCTCAACTGTAAGCTAATGTGTGTTCTGAACACATTTAAGATAGACTAGGCTAAGCTATGATGCTCAGTAGATTAGGTATTTTAAATGCATTTTTGACTTAAGATATTTTCAACTTTAGATGAGTTTACTGGGGGGCACCTGGATGGCTCAGTGGATCAAGCATCCAACTTTGGCTCAGGTAATGATCTCACAGTTCATGGGTTTGAGCTCTGCATCAGGCTCAGTGCTGACACCTCAGAGCCTGGACCTGCTTCAGATTCTGTGTCTCCCTCTCTCTCTGCCCATCCCCTGCTCATACTCTGTCTGTCTCTCTCTCTGTCTAAAACATAAATATTTTTTTAAATAAAAAAAGATGAGTTTATTGGACATAAGCCCATCAAAAGCCAAGGAAGATCTGTCAGAAAATTAAATAGGACCACAATGACTCTGGGTTTTACAACTGGTTAGATTATCAAGACAAAGAAGGCAGCAAGAGAAGCCATTTCTGTGGAAAAATAAGAAATAAATACAAAACAACAAACATTAACAATACAAAAACTTCTGCTGTATTATTAAGAGAACTAATAGAGATGTGCTGGACACACCAGGAGACAGGATTCTGGAGTTCTGTTTAAAGATCTGAGCTGGAGCCAAATATCTGGGAATCTTCAAAACATAGATGTAAAAGGAATATATGGATATGGATGAGATTGCCAGACATAAAAGATACAAAAAGGAGAGGAGAAAAGAGTGTAATTTCTAGACCACCTACCTTTGGGAGAAAGCAGCAAAGGCAAGGTTTAAGATAATGGGTCAGACACCATGAATGACCCTACAACAGAGAGTAACCTCTAATGGCAGGTAAATCATAAAAAGTATCTTCTTAAGAACTTCAATACAACAGAAAGAAATTAAATATTTATTAGTACCTAAAACAAAGTGAAAGTGGGAATCTAAATGGTACATAGAAGACTGAAGCTATCTTCACTCCAAAAGTATTTGTACAATGCAGGGGATATGGCACTTGGTGTTTTTTTGTATTTTGGTTTGTTTTTTGTTTTTGTTTTGAGAGAGAAAGAAAGAAAGAAAGAGAGAGAGAGAGAAAGAGAACAAACAGGGGAGACACCTGGCACCCTAGCACTTGGGTTTTATATCTTCTCAACATGCAAGGGACAAAAGACGATACGTTGGACCCGTAAAATTTGGCCACTCATAATAAACACTCCTATAACAGCTTAGTTCTCTAAAATATTCCATCGTCAGAATACCGGTAAACAGATATATTTCTCCCCTCCTGAAAAAGGCAGGCAGGAAGGAAATTTGCCATCGTAAACTTTGATGCTCAGTGGAGAGAGGGGAAAAAAAAAATCCCTTGAGAATTCATAAGCACACGTTAGGCCTTACTTATAATACCTATATTTTCCAGAAGCCCTTGTGCAGAGAATTTAGTTTCAAATTGTTCCCAGCCCCAGAGGATCAGGAAAAACAAGCACAATCCTCACTGGATGAATCCACTCATCTAGGCCTTAAATAAATCCTGCTGATAAATTCCAAGAAATATAAAACCAACAAAAATCACAGAAATACAAAGAAAATATACACTTATTTCACAGGCAGGAGAAACAATGGTAGAAACAGATCTACAATTCTTCATATGTTGGAATTGCCAAGCAACACAATATAAAATAAGTATGATAAAAGAGGGGCACCTGGGTAACTCAGTCAGTTAAGCTTCTGACTTCGGCTCAGGTCATGATCTCATGGTTCGTGAGTTGAAGCCCTGCACCAGGCTTTGTGCGGACAGCCTTGGATTCTCTGTCTCCCTTGCTCTCTCTGCCCCTTCCCCACTCACACTCTGTCTCCTTCTCAAATATAAACATTAAAAAAATACAATTAAAATAATGATAAAAGGTTAAAGCTCTAAAAAAATGACCACACATATTCACTAAAGAAAGTCAAATAGGCATTCTAGAAGTTAAAAATAATAAAGTAAAATAAAATATAAAATAAAATAAAATTTTCTGGCTAATATCAAATAAAGTTGGCAGTTGACTAAATCCCTATCTCTCCCTTCCAAAACCCTATTGGCAAGGAGAGTCAGCCCAGTGAGAACAGAAGAAACGCTATCAAAATTTTAGAGCATCTGAAAAGCTGGAAAATGGCTAGACAAGAAGTAATAGAAGGAGGTGAGCCACTAAAGCTAACTCCACTAAACGGGAAATAGGAAGAGCGGAGAGCTCACTGATTTCATACTTCAGAATTCCCCAAAGGCTTAAGGAACTGGCTATGCCAGTTACCCATGGAGATAGGATGTTGCTGGAGACATAAAACAAAGAGGACTTGTTGAGATATATTAATTAGATTTTCCAGATGTCGTTCCTTGTTCTGCACAGGTGCTTTTGTTTCTAAGACTGCTGAGTCTCTTCTTTTGAGATATTAGAGTTGAAGGTAGGTCAATGTTTAAAAAAATAAAATCAAAATAAAAACTTACGAAATTAAGTAAATTTAAACAAGCCGCCACCCCATGTCCTACCCTAAACCCTAAACCTCTACATGGATCCCAGGATGCTTACAGGTAATTAGGTCTTCACTCTCCAGAGAAATCTGAGAAATATAGCCACCTTAAATGTAAGACCTAAGCTTCTGATATCAGAAGTTTCACAAGTCAAAGTATCAACCACATCAACCACCAATGAAGTTTATAGTCAACAGGACTCTGAGGCTGTCACTATCCTTAACCAGGTGTAGACAACCAAAAACGAGCACACATCCTGGGAAAGTGTCTAACACAGAGACAGAGACGAAAGTAAACCTCCAGGAAGGGGTACCCTGATGGAACAGAGAAGACGCATGGAGGGAAAATTCTTTAACATAATAATTAATGTCCTTAAATACATAGGAAAGATGATAAATGAGAAAATAAGAATATAATGCAATATAAGGGAAAGCACAGGGAAATAAAAGGAATCTCTCAGTGACTGAACATACGGGAGAAATAAACTTTATGGAAGTGCTGAAAGATGGAGTCAAAGAAACATCTGAGCACAAAGAAAAGGATTAAAATAATACATGCATTAGAAGACCAATCCAAGGGGCGCCTGGGTGGCTCAGTCAGTTGAGCGCCGACTTCAGCTCAGGTCATGATCTCATGGTACATGGGTTCGAGCCCCATGTCAGGCTGTGTGCTGACAGCCAGCTCAGAGCCTGGAGCCTGTTTCGGATTCGGGGTCTCCCTCTCTCTCTGACCCTCCCCTGCTCACGCTCTGTCTCTGTCTCTCTCTCTCTCTGTGTCTGTCTCTCAGAAATAAATAAAACATTTAAAAAATTTTTAAAAGAAGACCAATCCAAGAGACATAACTTCCAGATAATGGCAGTTTTAAAAAGAGAGAACAGAGAAAACCAAGGGGGAGGTAATCATCAAAGAATTAACTCCAGAATATTTCCCACAACTGAAAGATTTGAGTTTCTACATTGAAAGGATCCTTTAATAGCTACATTTTCAGCTTTTACCATAAGAAGCCTAACCTGCCCAATGATAATGAGGCATTATAACCTATTATTTGGAACTACCCAGAGAAATGCCAAAATAATCAGAAAAAAATCAAAAATAAAGTTTTTGAGAATAGGGAAGTGAGAAGGGAGAGGCTCTAGGGACTATTTTCCATAGTTAATGGAATCATTGGATATTTTATGCACATTTAGTAGATAAAAATAAAAACTGAAAATGCAAAATAACATCCTGAATGTACAGGTTTAATAGCAGATTCAACTAATACAGATGCAAAAAGAATTGACAAGAAAAAAATATTCAGAATATAGCAAAGAGAGATAAAGTGATAGAAAATATGAGAGGTTAAGACACAAGGAGACCGTGTGTGAAGGTCTATCGTATACTTACCTGGAGTCCCAGAAAAACAGAGGTAATAAGGGAAAATCAATATTTGAAGCAATAATGACTGAGTTGTTTTAGAACTAAGGGAAGACCCCATGCTCAGCTTTAGAGATCCTCAAAAAAGTCCAGAGATAAACCAGGAGGTGAAGGTGTAATGAAATCTAAAGAGATAAATTTTCTAAAATAAGCCCTGGATCCACAATTCAGGCTATTTTTCTATCCTGCCAGCATTTCTTGACTCAAATGTATAAATATATTTAATTAGACTTTTGAAAAAACTGATTTGCGGGGAGTCTGGGTGGCTTAGTCAGTTGGGCGTCCGACTTTCGCTTAGGTCATGATCTCGCGGTTAGTGGGTTCGAGCCCCGCGTCGGGCTCTGTGCTGACTGCCAGCTCGGAGCCTGGAGCCTGTTTCAGTCTGTGACTCCCTCTCTCTCTGACCCTCCCCTGCTCACACTCTCTCTCTCTCCTAGAAATAAATAAAAATATTAAAAAAAAAATCTGTTTTGCTCTGGGCAAAATATCTCAAATTTTGGTAAATAAAATACACATGTGTAGATCCACACCATGTAGATTGTACTGTGAACTGACATTACCGGTAAACTCAACCAGAATGATCAAACTTATTTCTGAAGATACAAACTGTTCATAGCTAAAGAGAAAATTTACTTCTCTTTTGGCAGATTCATGAGGAAATGTTGCCTGAGATACAAAGAAAAAGCAGCTTGAAACATATTTAAGTTATATATATATATATAATTATATATGTGTGTGTGTATATATATAATATAATATAATATAATATAATGCCGCCACGACTAATTGAAGAATGAAAGTGTCAGGGAATTAGTCCTTTGTTTTGGTTACATGATAAAAACCAGTCTAACCTATTCAACATATTAAATTAGCTATTTTGGCATTATGTAGACAAAAACCTTGGTTATCTTATTATGGAGTTAATTTCCTTTTGTCTTTCCCTAGCAACCTTCTTTCTATCTGTTTATTATCCACTAATTATGAGATTTCTTCTTGGATGACCAGGTATAATTTAGGCCATATAAGTATCATTCCCAAGTGGTTAACCTGCATCATACTGTAATGAAGTTCTTTGCCTTCAAAATTGTGTATGATTTAAAAAGTTAATGGGCATAATAACTGGAATTATGTGAAAGACACAGGCAATGAAGAAATAGATTTAAAAAAAAAAACTGATCCATTTCTCTGTTAGCTAATTTAAAGCCGTTCTGTAGTGGTTGCCACATGTGAATAAAACATTGCCTTAATTGACAGCAAATGCTGCTTGTTAAAAGTTCACAAACTATGGTGCAACGCAAAACATAACAATACCTGTCCTGACGCACTAGGATGCAGGGTGAGGATGGAAAGTGGGAATAAGACCTGTGAACAAGCGACAAGGCTTTCTTGGAAGGAGGTTGTTAATTAAACACACTAATACTATTCCCTGGCAATATGTTAGTTTAGCTAACACTTCTTTTAGAGGACATTTTACAGACAATAAGAGCTCAGAGTGCCCTATTTCATGACTTTTGCATCATCAAATCTAGGTAGTGAAAAAAATGGCTTCTTCACTTGCAGAATATTACAGTCAACTGTCTTTTGCAGATGTTCTTCCACACTGACCTCAGTATTATCTTGGGTAATACAAATATCTCCTGTGTTTTTTGAAATTAAAAAAAAATGTATAGAAAGATGACAGGAACGGGGGAGGGGGAGCAGAAGGAAAGAAAGAGAATCTCAAGCAAGCTCCATTCTCAGCAGGGACCTCAGTTTGGGGCTAGATCTCATGACCCTGAGATCATGACCTGAGCGGAAAAACAGGAGTCAGACGCTCAACCAACTGAGTCACCCAGGAGCACCCCGCCCCCCAACCCTGTTACTTTTTAAGGTTCGCATCTGGGGGACTGCCTTTCTTTGCAGATTCAAGGCACACAATTTCCTCCTGGTACGCTGTTAATTCCTTGTTCCTCAAATAAACATTTTAAGTGTAAATGGAATTAGAAAACCACCTTATTTCTTTTTGCTTCAACGGAGGTACTCCACAATGCAGAAGAGTTGACTAAATTACTCTAAAGTTCAAGTTAAAAAGCACAGCACTCTGTCTGGGGAATGCTATGTGATATTCCCTGAGGAAACGGCAATAGGCATGAATAATGTACATTCAATTGGTAGTTGCAGTTGAAGTAAATGGATTGTTAATGAATTCTGCTATTTATCTTGTTTTGTTTTGGCCTCAGTCAATGAAGATAAGCAGTCAAGATGATGAGCAGCCGGTCTTTGCTGATTCTATTGAAAATCTAATTAAAGGTTCTCCTCATCCTAGATTATATTGGAATTCTAAAACATAAGGATGCTTCCATTAGTTAGGACAACCATAATTCAAAGCAGTGCTAGGAAAAGAAGTGGTGTTTAATTGCTTGTCAATAGGCTATTGTTTAATGTTATTCACCTCAAATCAAACTTGCTCACAGACAAATGTTCATGCTTTTATTAGCTGTACTCTGTGACAAGGCATCCATATCAACTAAGGATTAATAAATCAAAGTGAAGGGATCGGAACAGCAATATCTACTTTTCTGGGCATCCATGATACACAAATGAACACTTTTTATTAAAATTCCCAATAAGTAAAATAACAGTACTTGAAGGTGTGAAAGTAAATTGTCATTACTCTGAGCACACTACTATTTTTAGTATTATTTTCCATGTGGAAAACTAGAATCCCTCTTTACACTCACAATTTCCAGTGTGTATACATTGCACCAGGTATATTCTAAGTATACACATATCTTTTACACAAGCCCTTCCCTTAGACTTTATTTATTTTTGCATTCCCATTTAAAACTAAGGGGCACCTGGGTGGCTCAGTTGGTTAAGCGTCTGACTCTTGGTTTCGGCTCAGATCATGATCTCACGGTTTCATGGGGTTGAGCCCGGGGTCAGGCTCCGTTCTCGCAGCACAAACCCTGCTTGGGAACCCCCCCTTTTCCCTTCTGCCTGCCCCTTCCCTCACACTGTCTCTGTCTCACTCAGAATAAATAAAAAAACTTAAAAAAAAGTGTTAGCACAATAGTTCCTTCCTAATGTGTGGAGACGGTAGAAGGTTGAATGTTGAATAGATAGGTGAAAATGTTAGCGGTTTGCCTGTCAGTGTCAGAGAGCTGGGCAAGGCACACCAGCATTTGTTCCTGGCTTCTGACACAGAATCCCCCTTCAGTTCTTTTTTCTTTTTTTTTTTTTAATGTTTTATTTATTTCTAGGAGAGAGACAGAGAGAGACAGCATGAGCAGGGGAGGGTCAGGGAGAGAGGGAGACACAGACTGAAACAGGCTCCAGGCTCTGAGCTGGCAGTCAGCACAGAGCCCGACACGGGGCTCGAACCGACAAACCGTGAGATCATGACCTAAGCGAAAGTCAGACGCTTAACCGACTAAGCCACCCAGGCGCCCCTCAGTTCTTACTTCCCCACTTGTTTTGTTATTCCTGCCCTACCTCCCAAGTTCTTTAGGCAACCAAGAATTTACGAGCACCTATTCTGTGTAAATTACAGGTACACTAATTGTATTCACTGTGTCTTCTCCCCACGAAGTTTCTGCCTGGTATGGAGGATAATGAATACAAATATAAATAAGTTAGAGTAAAAAGCTACATCCTAAGAGTAATGCAAATGAAGTTATATGGCAGCCTCCATCTTTTCTTTTTTAAATTTTTTTAACGTTTATTAATGTTTCAGACAGAGAGACACAGAGCAAGACCTGGGGAGGGACAGGAAAAGAGGGTTCACAGAATCCAACGCAGGCTCTAGGCTCTCAGCTGTCAGCACAGAGCCTGACGCGGGACTCAAACTCACAGACCACAAGATCCTGACCTGAGCTGAAGTCAGACGCTCAACTGACTGAGCCACCCAGGTGCCCCATCCTCTATCTTTTCAATGACACCATTAATTTACCACAGTGTCCTTTATCCTAAAACAGCATTGATTTTTAAGGCATATCAATTTAGGAATAGCATTTTGGGAAAAGAGGTTATGTTAAAATGTACACATTTTAAAAACTACTCAACAATAGCATACACTTATCTGTAAAACTCCATGTCACATTGTTCATTCGTTAATATTAGCATCTAAGTCATGACAGACTCTAAGTCTAAAGATTATTCTGATACATTTTGATAATTGGTGGTTCAGCACAGCATCACAGTGATTACCAGCGCACTGACCCTAATCTCTATAGTACCTATAGGAACAACAGTATAACTATAAAACGTAACGGAGAATCCTAGAGTTTCTTCTCCATTTACTATTTGGTTAAACTCTTACTTACTTGCTTTGTTTTTGTATAGCTCTTAATTAAATGAGTGATAGCCCTCAGGGCTCAAAAATGGGTCCCTAAAATCTCATCTAGTTCTGAAAAGTCTATGATCAATGCCAAGAGTTTTGGCAATACTACTGTCTTGAATTACTCTGGGTGGCAAAAGACAAGTGACCATTTTGGTTCGCAGTAACTTTTCATTCCAATGCTCCCTCAAGGTATAATCTTCTCTGAACACATTTTAAATAATAAATACAGATCCAAATTTAAAATTCAACCAGCTCTGGGGGTGCTGAGGCAAATAACTCTTCTCGTGTGCCAGTCTGATGAAACAGCAGTCTGATGCACAGATGCCTTTAATTCTTGGCCGTGATAACCATGAGCTCAGAAATGACAATGACTTTATAATTTATTTCACTGCCCAAAGGCATATAGGCTTCTTTCGACATCAATTATATTTTGACATCAATTGAAAGATGCTTCCCAATTTCAGAAACATTAAAATGAAAAGCAAACTGGATTTTTTTAGAATTGAAAAAATATGGCTAACTTGTGGTAATTTAATGAAATTGCATTCCCCATTTTTATATTCGCCTAACATATTGGACATATTTTGCATTGTTTTGATGCACACAGATCATAGCTCCAAGTAATAGAATTGTCCCTCTGATTTTTTACTCTTAGTAAAAGCATAATAATCTCCTATACAATATCACTAGCAATTATTACAGGAGTCTTCCCTCCAGGCCAATGAGGGAACCTAGGTCAAGTTGCTTCTTGTCCATATAAATGCTATATATAAGTCAGAAGTATACAAAAACAGAATGAGTAATATGTCCAGTCAACTAAACTTTGTCTTGCTATCAACTTCCCAACTTTATTCAAGGTCTAGTAGAATGGAAGGGGATAAATAAAAGTAAACATTTTGAGAATGGCTACAGAGAGTCTACAGATGCCACCAACAAAATCAAAACAAACATCACAAGAGAAATCCAGTCCAGGGAAAGATAGTGAATACAAATTCAGATCTGTTATTTTGAGGTAACAAAATGATACTCAAGGGAAACTGTTCCCATTGACTATTTTCCCATTGACTATTTGGAAATGGGACAGGTTCTATGGCTAAAGAAGTAGACTCAGTAACTTTTGGTAGCCATTTGGAAAAGAATAGAGGCAGCAACTGAACCCATAAAAGTTGGTTGCTATTAAAAATAGTCGTCAAAAATTAAATTAGAACTCATGTTCAAACTTAGCAAATTTTGCAAATATAGCCATCAATTTCTTCACTGCACATTCCTTATAAATATCAAATGTGATTAGGTCCACCCAGCACTCTAGGGCACCTAGTCCACACTAGAGTGACCTTCTAATATTCTGGCTTCTAATACTCTTGAATCCTACAATCCAATTTGCTCTCACCTCCTCTGCTTCCAACTACATGATTTTTCTTCCAATTCATAGCTTTGCTTCTCCCCTCTGATGATAGTTTCACTCCTAATGCTCTTATTTTCCATGGCACCTATAACTTGATATTTTTCTTCTGTAGCTATGCAGTCTTCCACAGCCCTGGGAGAAGATCTAAACATCAAGATCACTCTTAGGACCCTCTGTCTCATGGCATCTCTCCATGGGCATATTTTAGGAGGGATCCATTTAGTAAGACAGTAAGCGATTCACTTAATAGGAGACCACTATATCCTACAAAGAATAGAATAAAAATGTGGATTAAAAAGCAAGGGTTAAATACTATAGGAAAACTTGTAGGAAAAAAATGAGTTGTTTTTAAAATCTCTTGTATTTTTTTAATAGCTTCTAAAGGATAACTCATGAATAGAGACTAAATTCCCAAAACTTCAAAGGCATAAATAGTACCAGACTATGGAAAATCTATCAATACATATCTATATCTAGATATCCATATTTATATATCATCTGCCACCATAAAATAAAATGCATGAACTGTACAATTACAAATAAAATCATGCATTTAAAATTATATTTTATTAAATTTATATAAATACCCCCCCACAGCTTAGCATGGCTAAGATTATTTAGATATATTAACTGAGTATGCACATATAAAATGATTATATGTCAATAATTATAAAAGCTATATGCTTACAGAGCAAATCCTATGCAAGTCTAAATAATATTAGTTGCTTGGATTTGAAATTATTATAACAAAAAAGAGGTTTCTGTGAAAGAATTAACTATATTTTGAAATTATAACTATAAACAATGACCATCCCCAGCAGATTTCAAACAACACCTTCAATACCTTGATTTGAATCACAGGCTCCCTAGTCAAAAATAACAAAATAAATCTCCAGCACAGAAAATTCATTTTATGTTTTGAACCCCTTAGATTGAAAAAGGTGCTAGTACAACATTAATAACCATAGATTTTAATATTACTCAAACGACATTTGTAGAAAATGCAAACGTATGTTGAGAAAAATCATCCAGCTTATAGTTTGGACAAGTACAAAGAAAAATAAGGTTGATGGTTGTGATCTGATCTCAAAATGATGTCATGGGAAAGAAAGTACATCTGAAACAAAATCAGGAGGTTTTCACAGACTCAGAGAAACTGGTTTCTGTAAGCAGTTATCACCCATCACTAGTGGCCAAGAGTCCAGATGGATCCTGAAGTTAAGCATGCCTATCCTGGAGCAGTCAGTGCCAGCCACCAGACCACTGAACATCCAGAGATAATTAGCCATTTGTTGGGAACCTCAGGCACATACCTGTGGTTATAGAGATAAACAGAGAAACACATATTCCAAATACTATTTCATAGTTATGTAGCAGCAGGTCTGGAATCACCTGACTACCTCTTAATTGAGTAAACCCTGAAGTGCCCTTATCAAATGACCACCATGGAAAATAGAGAAGCATCTATCATCCCTTGCAGCTTTGATTGTTTTCTCATCACTCCAAAATAGAACGTGAAATTCTGCTGCATTTTAAGCTAATAAATTAAAAACTAATTATTATAGGTAGGAAAAGGGTGTATATATATATATATATATATATATATCCTTGCAATGGGGGAATTGACTCCTTCACCCAGTCCCCTCTATCAGGAAATATTCTCTCTTTTGCACACGATAGAGGATGCCACTGGCTGACCCAAGGCCTCACTGGTGTGGGTGGAGGTATGGGGTTTCTATTTTAGCCTTCACCTGTGTTTTTTTTTAATAAAAGATATTTGGAAACCATGCTTTTTTTAGCAGTTTGCCTCAGCCAATACCCTCAGACAACATAATTGCAAAACATATCCAAAGAATTATTATGTGAGGGTAATCTGATGGCATCAACATGGCATGAACATGCACTCAGATGACTGGTTAGAGTTTAAAAGGTTCTTTGTGTGTCTGATAGTGGGGAGCCTGTCCACAAACAGAATTACTCATTGAGAATTGGAACACATACATCGAATCCAGGAAAATCACAAGGCATACACAAAACAGCACTGGATTTCAGTGCAAAGCCACAAATGACAGCTCTGACACACAGTGACTATAAATATAAATATGTCTATAAAATATATATATGTATAATTAACCACTTGAGTGATCTTGAACTTAAATCTCAGGGGAAATGGGTGTATAATGGTGCATAAAGGTACAGAAAATCCTATTCATTTAAAAATATTATAAAAGGCGTATCAGAAGTAGACCTACAGGAATAGGTAAGTTTTAGGAGGATGGATAAAACAACACGTTTATCAGAGGGAACAACAGAGGCAAAAAGGCTGCCCATGTGAAGAAATGGCCATCTAGCTGCATAAGGGTATGAGAGCACTCCCCAGTGTTTGAGAACTGCATGCTGGGTATGGTCTCTACTCTATATAATTAGATCTAATAACTGTGGTCTGATTTCCCCAATAACATTATGGGGGTAATAGTATCAACATCATCACCATTTTACAGAAATTAAGACACAAATTTCCATAATTTGCCTCAGAAAGCACAGCAACAAGTATAAGAGCTGGGATTTAAACAGAGATAGGGCAATCATCAAGCCCATATTCCTAGCCATTACACTGTGCTATCTATTGATCAAACAGGACTTAAACCAGATAATGCAGATTAAGTCAATATTGTAGGGTCCTTGCCTGCCTCGTGGACTGAAGAATTTGTACAGGAATTTCTCCTACTGCATGAGTTTTTGTAATATGAATTGGAAAGAACACGATTGAATAATTAAGGAGCAAGACTGGCACTATTGCAGCAGCTGTTGGGTATAATATCACCATGAGTGCAAAGAGGCACCTTGCTCAGTGGAAAAGTGCTATTGACTAAACAGTGCAGGAACTCACACCCGCTTGGTGTGCATTCAATGGATGCTCACCTGGCCTTCTTTCTTCTGGATCCTGCTGGAGGTTGTAAACAGCATGAGCACACATTTTGATTGTATGGAGTTTATTGATTCTTGTCTGATCTTACATGCTCTTCAGAATTTTTCCAGGGTGTTTTGATTTATTTGGGGCAGTTCATATCAACCAGTTTATTACTTTTACATTTCACAAAATAATGACTATGGCTATTTTAATTATTGTTATTATTTAAATTCCTGAAAAAAACTATCATTTGATTATTGCTGGTCTGGTATTATTTACTCCATCTCTCATATGTCACCCTCCCCCACATATCCATTTAAACAGTTGGTTTTATGATGCAATATTGGGAATGCAATTTTTTTGGTAATACTATCCCATAAAAACAAAAGAGATTAATTTAAAATTCAGTATGTAATATAGAAGCACTGATGGTTTCTGAGCTGGTTTGATATCAGGAACCCTGTATTAGAAAGATTAAATGTGCTGTGTAGATGCTCTGCAATGAGGAAAAGAGAAAAGATGGAGACAAATAAGGATGAGACAAAGATGCCTATATTTGAAATCTATGTGTCTGGGAGAAGAGCAGCAACATGAACAACCCCAACCTTGAAGACATCACAACAAATGTGATAAAACAACATCTCAACTGACGTGGTGTAGAAATACACAATTCTTCTGTCGTGAAATTTTGTTGCCTGTGCCAAATTCAAATATCACATTCTTTCCCCAAAGGTGCACATTCCAACCTAAGAAATTACTTATAAGACACAATTAAAATCAGTCTCTTAATAATTTAGCTGTTTTCATATGCACCTTGCTTCTTCTTCTTTTTGATGAGGTTGCACCTAATGCTATGAAGAGGCAATTATGTGCAATGCCTATTATAAAGTGCTCCATAGTGAAACTAACATACTGCTGTGTTACCATGGAATTTAGCTCTTTGTAACAGAGCATAAAAAGCGGTACAAAAATGGCACTAAAACCCATGTAGTAGAAGTTGCCTTATCTCTTCTATTGACAGTAGTCTTTATAAATATATTTTCAATAATCAAAATTAGAATTAATATAACACAAATATTAATCCTAAGGTATTTATTTTCCCAAGGCATAGGTCTTTGAAAATTAAAATTAATTATCTTGTTATATCAGCAACAAATCAAAGATAAATTTTACATTACCAGAAGAGGGCCTGTTCTATAAGACCTAATTATTGATTTATTTTCTAACACAAAAAGCACAGCTAGTTATGTATAAATGTGCTTTTGATAGTTTTTCAGTGATAAATTATTGATTGGCCTCAGCTCACCTTCCTTAGATCAACAAATGTCTAGAAATCTTCCAAATGCAATAATCAATTGAAATATGTCTGAAGAGTCTGACATTGTCTCTTGACAAATTCCTTTGTTCTCTTCTGAGTTGCCATGATGTATTCAGCCTCAGTTTGTGTCTATAGCAGACATTTCCTGGTAGGTGAGAACAGCCTGAAGCATTAATGTGTTGCAGAAGTTTATTTTAAATTCTACAGCTTAATTCTTAAATCTTAACAAAATTTGGGGATCCTGGGTGGCTCAGTCAGTTGAGTGTCCATCTTCGGCTCAGGTCATGATATCAAGGTTCATGAGTTCCAGCCCTGTGTCAGGTTCTGTGCTGACAGCTCAGAGCTTGGAGCCTGCTTCGGATTCCTGGTCTCCCTCTCTTTCTGCCTCTCTCCCACTCATGCTCTGTTTCTCTCTCTGTCTCAAAAATAAATAAACTTCAAAAAAAATTTTAAATATTAACAAAATTATTACATTTGTTAAGGTTTACTTTATTATTTTCAGAGGCAGGAACTAACTGCATTGCTCTGATAAATCTCAGCTGAAAGCCTTGAGTACAATTTTAATAAACAATCTGAATAGGTAGATGCATGGGTAGTTTCTCCATATGAGCAAAAATATTCATTGAATAATTGAGAATTCAAAAACACTTTCATGACCACTGAGGTCTTTTTATTTTCATGGTTCTTTCCACTCTATCCAAATTTCTATTTTTGTTGACAAAGTATGTCCAGTTGCTTAGCCGTCTTTATTCATTTTTTCTTCCAGCTGCCATAAATATATTGTTTTATGCTATAATTTCATGTAGGTTCAGATAAGAAATCTATAGGATTATAGCATTATCACATACTTCTCATTCAATGAAGGTGACTCTGTCTCCTAAATGAAAAAATGATGCCAAGGGGGAGGGCAGCACGCTTGGAAATACCATACCAAAAAATAGTCCAAGGATGACCCTTAGCTGGAAAATATGATTCTTCCATAATAAGAAATTGGAGCAACCCTAGGGATTTACCCATGGTAGAAAAACAGGGCTAATGTGATAAAGGGCTATTTGAAGCAAATCGCCTCTGAAGCATTTGCTTTCTG
Organism: Hyaena hyaena; assembly: GCF_003009895.1. NCBI lineage: Eukaryota > Metazoa > Chordata > Mammalia > Carnivora > Hyaenidae > Hyaena > Hyaena hyaena. The sequence continues at coordinate 106,003 of NW_024082681.1, forward strand.
TGGGACAATGCAGACTTGTCTGGTTTTCTTGGCTACCACTGAGCCTACTTTTGGAAACAACACCTGATAAATAGCCAGTCACCTGCCCAGTTATGTCCCCTTGACTTAAATACTTCAACCCCATGACAATGGCTTTCTGCTTTAGATGCATATTAAATACCGAGGGCTGTTTTAAAACCTATCTTGTTCTGGGAGTTATTCAAAACCAATTAAATAAAATCTCAGATGGGTATTTGGTATTTTGTAAGTGTTTTCTATGATTGAGACTCACTGCCCTAAAACATGAGTTTACATGCCTCCTCTTTTCCTGTTCCCAGTCACCTCACTGAATCACAGCACTGCTCCAGGGGAATGCCCATGGCAGTCCAAATCTCCTAATCCCCGAAGCCCACCTCTCAAGTTCCAGGCCTATCATGGCTTTCTGCCCCTAAAACACTGAGGCTAATGATTGCATTTTGATACATACTTGTTAAAATTAAGAATGGAGAATTTAACATAGTTACAGCCTAAGAGGACTGAAGATAAGTCATTCTGAAACAAAGAAAGTAAGCAAATAATGAAGAGTTTATGCATAATATTGTACAACAGAGCAGAAATAAGCCTTATTAAGGTAGCATACTATACAGAGTATAAAATCAGAATCTTTCCCCAATTGTGAGGAAGGCTCACCCTAATCCAGATATCCATCTCTAACAATCCCTGAAGAAGCTATTTAATACAAGAGTTTATAAAGACAGATATAAATTGACAGTGACTGAATGTGTTCAGTGAGATGAGAATAATAAGAATCTGCCTCAGATAAGCACACACACAACCTACACATCTGTACAATTTTGTTATTACCTGGGTGTGCCTCCTAATTGTTGAACCCCTTAAACTCATGAAAGCAAAGTAGTTAATTTCCGATGGGCCAACTCTCATAGATAAGTTAGAAATGGCAACCTACAGTGTACAGCTGAGGACGATGAGGCAAGCTGGAGTTGAACAGGAAACAAATGCCTCATTCAATCAGCAATGTCCTTTATGAGTGCAGGAGAGCGTATGTGGGCACACCCCACAGTGTGCTTGCTAACTCTGTCTTAGCTACTCTGTGGGTGACTTTAACACTCACGCTCCTGACTTCATCCTTCTGGGCTGTCCTCCCCTATCCCATTATCTGTTTCTCCTTAATTTACAGATCCTTTTTCTGTATCTGAGAGTCCTATATCATCTTACTAGACACGGGCATTCCCTCAAATCTTATATTTTATACTAAATGTAAAAAATTCTTAGTTTTTCCTTATTGGTAAAAGTCTAGACTCTAAGAATCATCAATATCTGTTTTTGGTTTCTTGGGTTTTTTTGGTGGAGAGGGGGACACCTGGGTGGCTCAGTTGGTTAAGCATCTGACTCTTGTTTTCAGATTGGGTCATGATGTCACAGTTCACGAGCTCAAGCTCTACACTGATAGCACTGAGCCTGCTTGGGATCCTGTCTCTCCAAAAAATAACTGTTTTTGTTTGTTTGCTTGTTTTTACTTTTTTGAGCGGGGGCAAACTGTAGAGGGGTTGAGTTCTAAGGATTTCTGATCTTAATTTAAAAGATCTTGGGGCACCTGGGTGGCTTAGTTGGTTAAGCATCTGACTTCGGCTCAGGTCATGATCTCATGGTTCGAGCCCTGCAATAGGCTCTGTGCTGACAGCTCAGCCTGTTTCAGATTCTGTGTCTCCCTCTCTCTCTGCCCCTCCCCAGCTCATGCTCTGTCTCTCTCTGTCTCAAACATAAAGAAAAATAAGAAAAAACTTAAAAAAAAGAAAAGATCTGAGGTGCTTGGGTGACTCAGTCTTTGGATGTCTGACTCTGGATTTCAGCTCAGTTCATGATCCCAGGGTCATGGGATGGAGCCCAACATTGTGCTGAGCATGGAGTCAGCTTAAGATTCTCTTTCTGCTCCTACTCCAAACACGTGCTCTCTCTCTGTCTAAAATATAAACAAAATATTTGAAGAGGTTTTTTTCTTTCTTTTCTCCTAATATACTCTGGAAAATGCCTGTCACCAATCACATATTTCCAAAAATAGCCTTGTTTTCTTTTGCAAAGGGCTCTCTTCTTCACACTCTATTTGGAGCTGACCTGTTGTGGTAAAAGGGATTTCTGTCCTGCTCTGGGTCTGAGTGAGAAAAAGCAACATCCAATTCAAGACTAAGTGGAAACACTCCTCCACCAAAAGGCAGGGACCTTGTACAGCTTTATGTCTAAAGCAAATAAAACTTTATTTTAATGCTTTCATATCCACTTTTACTTAGACTAAACTGAAACTATTGTGGAAATTATGCCCTAAATTCCTCCACTTGTTTATTCAGCTCCCTCATAAGCAATCATCAGTTTTATATAATATCATTTCTTGTCAGTATTAGCATATTTCTCAGCCACACATAAAATCTGTGATGTGAAAAAGCTGATTAATAATATAACACATGGCTGAATTTCAGAAAATGTCTGTAACTTCAGTATAGAACTTATAATGAAAACCCAAAGCATACTATTTGGTCTAAATAGTCTGTATTCTGTTTCCTATAGAATTTGTGTGTGGTGTGTGTCTTAAACTCGTACAAAAACACTGTCCCAGTAAAGAATTTCAAGTATTCCATATTCCTGATAACATTTAGAGAAGTTCTAAGGACAGTTACAATGTGGCATGAAGTCTATCTTAACTAAATACTACCATGATAGAAATATTTTGAAAGTCTAAAATTATTTAAAAAATAGAAAAAACTGTGGCCGTATTTATCAAGGAAAAAAAGGATGGTCACAATTAAATAGTATTAGGAATAAGAAAACAATTCATAACTATAGCTAAAGTAGAATCTTTTTTTAAAAAGTCATAAAGTAGGGGTTTGTGGGTGCCTCAGTTGGATAAGCACCTGACTTTTGATTTCAGATAAGGTTTTGATCTCAGGGTCACGAGTTCAAGCCCTACGTTGGGCACCACACTGGGCTCTGCATTGGGCTCTGTGCTGGCCATGAAGCATACTTAAAAAAATCATAAAGTAGTAGTAAGTGTAATTTCATGCCAATAAATTTGAAAAATAGATTAAAAGGATAATTTCTTGGATTTACAACTTACCAAGATAAATGGAAGAAAGAGAAAACTTGAATTGACCCAGAATCATTAAAATTTTTTAAAAATTTATTCCTGATGGGTTTCTACTTAATAAAAGGCACCATTAAAATCATAAGAGTACAAGCTATAGAAAACAAGAATAAAAAAGCAAGTCACAGAATGGAAGATATTTGTATAAATATAACCATAAAGACCATAAACTAAGAACGTCTTTGTTTTTGTGTATGCATGATATGTATATATGTGTGTATACGTGCGTAGTTATACATTCCTATAATTTTTTGAGGAAAAAAAACCTAATAGAAAATGGGCAAAATATTTGAACAAGTAGTTCATAAAAGAGGATGTTTGAACCCTGGATTCCAGTTAGCAGTAAAATGAAACTTGATGGTGGCCACTGGCAAAGAAGAGTTTCTGGTCCATCTGCCAAGCAATCCAGAAACCTGAACTTAAAAAGTTGCCTAATTTTGAATATGCTTTCCTTTTCGAATCTATACCAAGCTCTTTCTATTTCTGCAAAAGAGAACCTGGATTTGTACTTAAATTGTGCTTCTCCTCACCAGACAGGCAAATAGATTCAGCTACTATCTATTGTTATTTAGAAGTCCTTCTTTCTTTTCACTTAACAGTTGGTAGAAGTCAGGATTCTGGTGGCACTTTAAAAATAAAAACAACTTATGAGAAGTGCTTGTGGGATGCTGGTAATATTCCATTTCTCAGTCTGTGGCACTTACATAGCTGTGTTAATTCTGTATAACTTGTTGAGCTCTACTTTTATGATTTGATTATATCATAATTCAACAAAAATTCCCTTTAAGAAATACAAAACTGTGTAGAGGTTAAAATGCTTCAAGAAAAACAAAAACCTACGCCTAAAAAGCAAATGAGGCTGAGATGGTTGTACAGGCAAGTTCCACTTAACTTTTAAAATACAAATAATTCCTAACCTTGTTCTGGAGAATGGAAATCTAAAGACTTTGCTCCTATTTAATTTTTCTAGGTTAGTATAACCTGGATAGCAAACACTAGACTGTTTAAGAAAAGAAAGTTACAGGCAGATCTCACATACGAATATGACAACAAAGTCTTTTTTAAAAATCCAAATTTAGCAAAGAAATTAACAACAGAGGTATTAAAGAAGCAAAACAAACAGTAAATAAAATTCATAAAGCCAAAATCAGAATGTAGGTTCAGTACATTCTATATAATGAAATGTGGCCCTGTATAACCTCATATAATTTAGATATCCATGCTGATGACATTACAATCTCAGAAATATCTAAAGATAACATGTATATATTACACTAAACTTTTAAAAAATCTGACTACTCTATTACCCAATTAACCTTTTTCCTAAGAAGCAATAAGGGACGTAAAGCATGGAGGGAGTGGGGCAAGATTTGGTTATGCTCTGTTTTATCTGTTCACCATACTCCTGAAGAGAGCAGAGCCTGTCACGGAGGCTGGCCTCTCCAGATTGGAGATAAAACACACTTTTGCCCCGGCACATAGGTTCTTACAGGGTGGTCCCCAGACCAGCACCAACAGCAATACCTGGAAACTTGTTAGAAATGGATATTTTTAGATATCCAAGTAAGACGTACCAAATCAGGAACTCTGGAGGTGGGTGCCAAAAAGTTGTGTTTTAACAAGCCCCACAGGTGATTGTGATGCAAGTTAAGTCTGAGAACTGCTGGCCTTGGGTAATAATCTCTGCGGGAAATGGGCAAATGGGCACATTCAGCAGGTGCCACCATATCTTCTTTGCCTTTAGTCCAAGAGACAAACAACCATGAGGAAGAAAATGTTAAAAGGAAATTTATCGTCCTATCAAAACAAGGTAATTTTTAAACAGAAATGGAGAGAACTGAATACCATGTTCAGCTTCTCCAAATATGTAAGAATGTTGTGAAATATAAAACAACTTATGAAAATGTATTCTGAGCCATCTGGCTTGTGACTCTTTGAATATCAACATTTATTTTTTAAAATTATAAAATAATGCATAGCAATTGTAGAAAGCAAGATAATATAGATAAGCATGCAAAATGAAACAATAAACCTACAATGCCATCACTCACAAGTAATCTTTTAAAATATTTATAAATTAATTTCATAACATATTTTAGTAACTGGTGGGGCAAGTTTTATATCATTATTCTTTTGTTTCATAATTTCCCTAACTATACTTTTAATATTTTGGTGCACATTCCTCTAGATTTTAAATAATAAATTATATCATATAGGAGTGCCTGGGTGGCTCAGTCAGTTAAGCACCCACGTTGATTTCAGCTCAGGTCATAATCTCATGGTTCATGGGACTGAGCTCTGCATCAGGCTCTGTGCTGACAGTGAGGAGACTTCTTGGTATTCTCTCTTTCCTTCTGTCTCTGTCCCTCCTCAACTCATGCAAATGGGCGCACACTCTCTCTCACAAAATAAATAAACTTAAAAAAATGATATCACACAATACATATGATTTTTTACCTGTATTTTTTGCAAAAATACCATAGTGAAGCTATCTACATCTCCTTCTCTAACAACACATTTCTTCTACAGCATTTTAATCATTGCCTATCATATTACTTAATTATGCAATAATTTATGTAGTCTATTGTCAAACAATATTCTCAATCTTTTAATACTATAATGAACAGTATTGTAGAATATTTGTTCATATACTAAAAGTAGAAAGTCAATGAATATGTTTTATTCTACTTCTTACACACACACACACACACACACACATAATTGCTGTTTATTTTTTTACACGTTATCAGCATATGTGTATTTTGATCATTTAACAATAGGTATTATCTCCTTTAAGCCTTTCCAAGTTGATATAAAATAGAATGTGATATAATTTGGGATTCTGTTTATTTAAATATAAGTATGGTTGACTCATTTTAATATATTCATTGGCTGTTTTTCTTCTTTTGTGAGTAATTTATTCATATATTCTGCTTATTTCCCTATCTTTTAAAAGTTGTGTTTTCTTTTACATTCCAAAGATATTATACATGTGGATTTTTGTTCTTTTTTTTTTCAAGGTCAAATAAGCAGTAGATGCAGAATAAAGGCCAGTTCATGCTCCCACTCCACTTCAACCCCATTCTCTTCCCCATTGTTTGCAATTTGCCATGTATCTTTTAATCACTTATTCTCATCATTTACACATATACTTATATATAGCCCTTTTTTTTTGACAAGATTTGAATCATATACAGAGTTCTTTAGCTTTTTTTCCTTTCCAATATGTTGTGGGAATTTTTCCATATCTGCACACAGTAAAATGTATCTATCATAATTTAAAGAAAATCACTCTCCCACGGCTGAATGTTTCAGTTATTTTCAGTGTTTCAATTTCATAAACAATATGTCAATGATTTCCATATAATCTTGTACATGTAACCAGTATGTTAAGTATGATTCATTAGAATAAAATTAAAAAATGATTGTCAGTTACCTATTGATTCAAATCCCCCCAAGGGGCAGGATTTTACCCTACTCCTGGACAAAATCTCTATAAAGCATTTAGTCACTATAATAACAGTGTCCCTTACTATGCAGCATGCTAAGCACTTCTCAGGTTTATTCTTTCAGTTTTCATAACAACTCTAGAAAGTAGGCATTAAGACTATCAATATTTCAGATGAGGAAGCTGAGAAACAAGGCTTGCACAGGGGTCACATAGCTAGTAAACAGTGGAATCAAGATTTGAATCTTTTTAATTTTTTTTTATTTAAAAAATGTTTTTAATGTTTATTTACTTTTGAGAGAGAGAAATGGAGTGCAAGTGGGGGAGGGACAGAGCGAGAGAGAGGGAGGGAGACACAGAATCTGAAGCAGGCTCCAGGTTCTGAGCTGTCAGCACAGAGCCCGACGCAGGGCATGCACCCTTGAACCGGGAGATCATGACCTGAGCTGAAGTCAGCTGCTTAACCAACTGAGCAACCCAGGTGCCCCCAAAATTTGAATCTTTGAAGATTCACTCTAAATCCATTCATAACCACCATGCCTAACCCAAAATTATTAAAATTACAAAATTATAAAAATTTTTCTAAAATTTGTATCATTTTTACCTTTCACATCTAGACCCACAATTCATCAGGAATTGAATTTTGCCCAGTGAGAGATAAGAGGCATAATGGTTTGAAAAGTGTCCCCCCAATCCATATCTACCTAGAAATTTAGAACATGACCTTATTTGGAGACAGAGTCTTTGCAGATATAATTAAGGAAAGGATTAAGATGAGATCATGCTGGGTTGGGATGGCCCTAAATCAAATGAGAGAGTCTATTAGAGACAGAAAGTATGATATAGACACACAAAAAGAAAGCACCATAAAGACTGAGGTAGAGATAGGAATGCTTTGTGTCTACTAATCAAGGATTGCTGGCAATTATGAGAAGTTAGGAGAGAGGCATGGGACAGTTACTTTCTTAGAGACTCAGAAGGAACCAACACCTTGATTTTGGACTTCTCAACTCCTGAACTATGTAACAAATAAATGTCTGTTTTAAGCCACCCAGTTTGTGGTAATTAGTTATGGGAGCCCAGACAAATTAATACAGGGATAATATTACTGTTTTTCAAAGAGACATAAAACCGACCCGGCATCATTCATTGAAAAGCCACACCTTACCTACAATGCTGCATTGTCACCGTTGTTGTGAACCAGTTACAACTCAGTATGGGTCTTTTTCTGGGTTTCCTATTCTGTTTCATTCATTCTGTACCATTTGATCTTAATTATTATAGTTTTATAAGAGTTTCTTTTCCTGAAAATTTAAGTTCTTTAGCTTTTCCTCCAAAATTGCTTTTCTTCCCCTTATTCTCTTCATTTCAATGTAGATTTTAGAATCAGCTTAGCAACTTCCATTAAAAAGTCCTCAATTGAGAGAGAGGACTGGCATCTTTACAAAATGAGCCTCTCAGCTCATGAACATGATTTGCCTTCCATTCATTTTTATATTTATTAATCTCTCTATACAATATTTGTGGATTTCAGTACAAACAGCTTACATGTCTTTTGTTTTACTAATTGTTCCATATTTGATCTTTTCTGATATTATCATGAATGGTGTCATTTTAGAGAAATCCTCATTCTCTCCTAACTTATTGCTTATATACATAGAAATACAAAATATGTTCATATATTATAAAAGGCACAGTATAGGAATATAGGCAATGATATTGTCATAGCCTTGTATAGTGGTGACAGGTAGCTACCCTTGTGATGAGCATAGCATAATGTATAAACCTGTCAAATCATTATGTTGTACACTTGAAACCAATGTAACATTGTGTATCAACTATATATACATACATACATAAAAAAGTGTAGCGTATGAAGAAAAAAAGAAACTGTTAGAGAAAGATGAGTTACCCTCTTTTCTCCTTGCTCTTCCAATGACCTGCAGTGAAAGTGAGCCTCTATCAGTATCGCAAATGTGTAATAAATTGACCCCAGCAGCAATCTAGCAGTTGACAGTGCAAAGGAATAGTTCCTGAACTATAATCCCAAACTTTTAAAATTGATTCTATTATAAATATGAAATTATAATAATCATGACTTATGTATAACATTTCATATTTAATCTTTTACCCAAGAGGTTCTTTCTCTGATAGTAATGTTCCGTTTTAGTCTCAGCTTAGGCTGAATATTGATTTTAACTGCAGGTTAAGATTCACTGGTTAATCATTAATCATTAATTTAAAAAGATTAATTTGGCCCTAAGCTATATTTCAGTCATGTATAAGGACAAAAATTAAAACTTATCACTAGAGTAATATTGTGATATTCACAATGTCTCATTTATATCTTTTTTCCTAGTATCTAGCAATATGTCAGTCCCATGGTAGTTACTAAAATATGCTCTATTTGTTGAATGAATAACTTCATTAGTAAAAATACATACTTTCATATATTGATCTTGTATCCATTGACTTTGCTAAATTCCCTAGGTAATTTTCACAGTTTATCTTGGATTCTCTTGTATTTTCTTTGAGTATGATCATGCTATCAGTGAACAGTGACAGGTTTATTTCTTCATTCTCAATCCTTATGGTTTTTACATTTTCTTGTCTTATTGTCTTGGCCAGAACTCCATTAAAATGATGAATAAAAGTGGTGATGGTGGGAAAATTTATCGTATATCAACCTCTTCCCCAGCTCAGTTCTGGGATTGAGCACCTGCTCCCTGGGGTTTTCTCACTTTTCCCAGTTGAAGCAGACAATGAGAGAGAAGGTATAGGAGAGGTCTGGCTTGACTGGCTTTGTTGTGTTCTGCCACTGTATTGCTCTCATCTGATCACAGCAGATATTCAAGTCAGACTTGGGGCTCCTTAGAGACTCCTGGGCATTGAAAATCTCCCCTGTAGTCTCGCAAGGCTGACAGTGCCTCCTCCAGTCAACCCCAGATTCTTCTATAATTCCACACATTTTCTCTGTTTGGTTCTCATCCTCATCCACTTTCCAAGAAGCCCTCTTGGATCCAGTCCTATGCTGTTCTAAGCTAGCCCCCTCACTCTTCTTGCTCCATAGAAAGCATCCATATTGTCTTTGTATATCTTTAAAATTGAAGGGTCAGAGGAGCCATCTATTCTTGCCTTTCAGCCACCAGCCTACCTGTCTCTCATGTTAGACTTTCTGGGGTATGGATCTAGCACATGTACCTAATCTCATCATTACTGAAGGACACAGGTCAACAGTGTAGTGGTTTCCTTGAAGTGTTTTTCCCTGGGTTTGAATGAAGATGAAGGTATTTGACTTTTCTCGCCCACAGTACTGAGGAAACAGAAGATGCAACAGCACTCCAGACTCCCCAAAGTCTCTCTGTCCTCACTTTATTTAAAGTGAGTATTGAATTAAGAGTAACAAATCAACTTCTAGCCCTCTACTTCAAAAGTCCCACATCTTCCCTTGGAATACAGTGACCTATTTTTTTTAATCCAGCAGAAACTAAGAAGAAACACAGTTTTATTACTGTATTTTGAACACATGTAAAGGTTTGCCCATTTATACACTGAAAAGTTTATCTTTTTGGGTTTTACCTTATAAAAAAAGGGAGTGCCTGAGTGGCTCAGTCAGTTAAGCGGCCAACTTCAGCTCAGGTCATGATCTCATGGTTCTTGGGCTCGAGCCCTGCTTCAGGTTCTATTCTCAATTGCCTAAAATGCTTTAATTCTTAGACTGTAATTACAATGCTTAGACCTTACACTAACGTAGTATACATCAGAAATACCATACTGGGCAGGGCAAAAACAAAATAAAACAACCTTCTGTGTATTTTAGCTTCTATTGGTCAACTATGGTGGAAGTTTCCGTTTCCATGGTAGTCATGCAAACAACATCTCTCTTGCATAATAATGTTCTTACTCCGAAAAGACTTAGTCGCCCACATACCTAGGATATATGAAGACACCCAATTAGCCTTTCTCATGCTGTAATTCAAGGCAACTCAGCATGTTCCTTTCCACTGAGAACTAATATTATTCCATAAATTAGTCCTTGACCTTCCAGCAGGGTCCAAGTTGAAATCTTACTTCAAAAGTCTTCTGAAAAGGGAAGAAAATCAGATCTTCTGTCCTTTGCTTGGTAACTTTTTAAATATATATTAATGTAGCAGAATGAACTGTTAAATAGTCTTTTTTATGTATTTGGTCTCTTCACACCTTAATTAGGTCAATCCTCTCATGGTAGAAAACTTAAAAATACTTCCTCAATTTGTCAGTCTACTTTTATTATTTTTAGAAAAGGTCATTTTCTAAAGTACATTAGCGTATAGATTGGGAAGTAATTTATTCATTGTAACATAGTTATCTACATTTCTCATTTCAAACAATTATGTCTTTTGGGTCAGGAAAAAAATGAAGAATTAATTTTTCCTCTATTGATATTATACTTTCAAAAATATAAAATAATATCTCTAACACAAATATAAAAGTGTCTACATTAGGACTTTATAGCTGTCCTGTATCTCTGGCTCTTCCTGATCTATACCCTTAATCTCTAAGTGACTTTGTCCACCCTTGGATTCCATTAAATCTCTCACATTTATATCTCCAGTCCAGATGTCACATTTGAGCTTCACACCAACATATAACCATAACTTGTTCTTTAACTGAAACTTCCAAGCAATCTTAATTGCCTCATTTCCAAAATGGAACTACTGCTTTGGCCACACTAAGCTGGTCTTCCTCAAAGATTATCCAACTAGGGGCACCTGGATGGCTCAGTCAGTTGCGCTTCTGACTCTTGATTTCTGATCAGGCCATGATCTCTCACCATTCCTAGAATCAAGCTCCATGTTAGGCTCCACGCTGATGGCCCAGAGTCTGCTTGGGATTCTCCCTCTCTCTCTGCCTCTCCCCTATTTGTGTCCTCTCTCCTCTCTATCTCTGTCTCTCTCTCCTTCTCTCTCAAAATAAATAAATAAACTTAAAAAAACTATCTATCTTAGTGAGAAACTTTGTCAGGCTGTCAGTTCAGGCTGCCGTAATAATACCCTAGACTGGGTAGCTTAAACAACAATTTATTTCTAACAATTCTTGAGGCTGACAGACTTATGGTGTGATGAGGACCCACTTTCTGATTTGAAGATGATTACTTTCTTGCTATATCCTCACATGATGAAAACAGAGAACATCTATTTAGTGCCTTTTCATAAGGGCATTAATCTTATTCACAAGGCTCTATCCTTAGGACCTAATTACCTTCCAAAGATCCCATCTTCTAATATTGTCCCATCAGAGATTAGGACTTCAACACAGGAAGGGGGGACACATTCAGTTCAAAGCAAACTTGGAATTATCCTTGATACTTGTCCTTCTCTTTCTAAGTAGATTCAGTTACCTTCTAAAAAAAACTCTCAAGTCTGTCCATTTCTCTTGAGTGAACATTGCTGCCCCTGGGTTAAGTGACTGTTGCCTCTTACTGGGAAGCTAATAGAGTGATACCCTCCTAATTGTCCTGTTATCACCATTACATTATTCTATACACTGTAGCTTTGTGGACATTTTTAAGTGTGAACCAAACCATATCACCTGTAGCCTTATCTGAACACCTCTGTGGCTTCCCCTTTCTCTTAGAAAAAAGGTGGAATATACTTGGGCTCCTTATGATCTGAACTCTGGTCTTTCTCACTAGTCTTAACTTTGAGCCACTCTACTTTCTTACTGTGTTACCTTTTCTTTCATTTCTGATAACATTTTAATCACCATCCACTTCTGGGTTTTCATCCATGTAATGGAAGTAGAAGACCATTGGGAATTGAGAGAAATTCATTGAGAAAAACAAGAGGCATAGGTTTCCATTTCTCATTTCTAAACTGAGAAAATAGTAATGCACAATCGCAGAATGGAATCCCCCAAATTATTTCTACAGCAACCAAGTTTACATATATAATTAACCTATATACTCTCATCATGTATTACTTTGTCAGGTAATCAGGGTACAGCTCTTGGCAAACTACTGTGTCCTCATTTCCAGAGAGGAAACTAACAGTGAATGAGTTACTAGTCTCACATTTGAAGATATGATTAATATGAACCATTCACTGAATGAGCTTTCTGAAGCCTAATAAAATTGATCCCTCGATAGATTCAATCCCTCCTCCACCCCATACTGCTTTGAGGGAAGAAAATAAACAAACACTCAAACAATCCTAGAATTCCTGCTCAGAACTTTTCTCTGAAAAGAAACAGGTTGGTAAACCTAGGTATATTTGTATGAGAAGTAAACATACAGGAAATGTGTAATTAGTTTTTAACTTTGTAATTAGTGTGTTGGTAATGTTTTCCATCTGAAGGACATTCAAAAAAATACAGGGCTAGAGATTCATTCAAGTTGTTTTTTTGAACTATCATTTTAGAAATCTAAAAGAGGCTTTAGGGTTGATCTTAGATTGGTACCATCTGTTCTTATCATCATTTCTCTATCAAAGACTATATTGTTTCATATGAAAGTATAATCCTGTCAGAAAATGAGTTATAAAATGTTAATTTCTGATCTACTTCCCATCTTATTATGTAATTCTATCTCTAAGCCAAATATATAACTAACAAATAACTTTACAAAATGAAAACAATGTCTTGTCAAATTACTATTTTATGGGCATTAAAAAGAAAAGCAGATTGCATTTGTTTTGTTGAGTATTTTTAAAGAGTAATAATTCTATATACTTCCTTGGAAAGATGAAAAACATTCTTATCTACCCCATCATCTGAATATGTACTTACTTCTTCTTATTGCAATGTCTTCAAGTTCATAATCATAAAATAATTTTCATTCTTGTTTTTAGGGACCATAATTCTTCCAAGTCATTCATTCATCCATCTATTTTTTTTTAATTTACCAAGCATTTTAATGCCAATGATACTATATACAGGGCATTAACATGTTCATTGATGAGCAAACACACACCTATATTCTGTCCACACAGATATCCATATGCCTGGTCTATCCTCATCATTTAGTTCTCAACTCAAATGTCGTCTCTTCAAAGACATCTCAGTGGTCACTATATCAAAGGTAGTGCATCATCAGTCTGTTACATTAACCTTGCCTTATTGATTTTGCTAAGCAAATCACCATCAGAATATACAATGTTCATTCATTTCTTTGTATAGTTGTTCAGATCCCTAAGCTACAATGTAAGTCACATGAGAACAAGTGGCCCACTCTATGCCATTCATTGCTGGTCACTAATATCTTAAAGAAAAACTGTTATGTAATGTAAACAATAAGTATTTAATGAATAAATGAAAAAATTCTAGTTTCAGAAAGTAGGTATTTATCAAATAATAACACACACATATATAAGCTGCATTGTGATAAATATTACAAAACTGTTGACCATGCTTTTATGTATCCTACAGGAAGTTTTGACTACATCTAACCCTGATGAAGGCTATCCTACTAAAGTCATGGCTGACCTCAGGGCTTCAGATAAGTTAAATTCAACTAGCCAAAGATGGCAACATACATGTTGGAGTTCCTAGCTTGGAGAATGTAAAAAGACCCTGCTATGAGAATTGAAAGATGACCAGTGTAGCTGGAATGAGTAAGAGATGAAAGATCAAACTGACCAGCTCAGTGGCTTTTCACTTTTTGTGACTATGACCCACAGTAAGAAGCCCATTTTACATCATGAACCAGTATACATACACATCTAAATATATCTAAATATAAAAGTAATTGAAAAAGTTATCCTTTTTTCTGACCCAGTAATGTGTCACATGCCTCGTTTGAAAAATACTAGAGTAGTCATATGAAGGACTCTTTCCTTTATCCTAAGAGGCCAAGAAGAGACTTGAGATATGCATATTTAAAGATTATTTTTTCCAGTCTATAAACTAGATACGTGTGGGAGATAGGTCTCTGAAGAATGGTCAGTACTTCACACAGGAGCTAACAGCAACAGAGATCAGGAAATAGTAGGAGGATAAAAGAACAAATTTGGTATATATTTAGGAGATAATCAAAAAATCAGCTCAACTTGCCCATGCATTGTATATGAAGAAGGGAGGGTATTAAGGACACCTCATAGACTTCTGTCCTGCACAACTATATGGATGAAGGTGCCACTCAGTGAAGTTGGAAACTTTGGAAGAAGACCAAATTGAGTGGGCAAAAAAGATATGTTCTTTTTTTCTTGTGTTGAGTTTCAGGTATCTTTGAGACATTCATGTGGTGGTTTTGAAGGAAAGAAACTGTTGGGGATGTGGATCTAAAGTTCAAAGGCAAAGTTTGGACTAGAGATCTAGCCTTTGGAGTTATCTAAAACTGAAATCACAAATGTGGATAATATCACATTGAGAAGTGAATCAGGAGAAGACAAAACCTAGGACAGAGCCTTATGAAATCTCAACATTCAAAATTCAAATGTTAAGAAAAGGAAGATGAGCTTGTAAACGAGAATGAGGAGTGACTACACAGATAAGGGAGGTGGGGGGGGGAGAATAAAGTGCCATGGAAGGCAAGAAAAGAACTTACTTCAAGGGGAATGTTCAATTCTATTTTTACTGTACTGAGAACTTATACTCTGGCTTCTTATTTCATATACTTCTTAATGTTGTCTTGCTTAAAGCACAGAGTTAGTAACCATGTACATTGACTCCCCATTTTTTCTTCTGTCATCTCCGTTCTGATTTCATTCCCTTTTTTATCTGACTTATATAGCATTCTCCATAATTATAACTATTTTCTTGCCAATTTTTAAAATTTTCCTTCTTCCCTATCTTTCTGTGACACCTTCCTAGGGAACATTCAATCATGAAAAAAATCTGTTCCACTTCTTTGCCCCTAGAAAATACTGGAGGAAACCAAAAACCACCCAGATTGTTGCCTTTGTAAATTTATGGATATAATTATCTCTTAATATCTATCATGTTAATAGTTTATTAATTCTTAACATTTATTGGCCCACTGCTAAACAGCAATTCTTCATTTTGCTTCACTAGAGTATTTATCCATTGTTCTACAAAAACCATGTTCAACCTTTAACACGTTATACTTATCCCACCACTTGCCTCTCTCAATCTCAGGAAGTGATTCTACTTCTTGAGTAGAGCAGAATCAAGAACAAATCATGAAATCACTGAACAGAAAGTTGTTCAACATCCCAGCCCCAATTCTGCAAGCAATTCCTAGAGACAGCATAAGGTAAGACTTAAAAGTATGGGATTTGGATCTAGATACCTGGTGAATTCCTGAAAATTACTTAACCTTTCTCTGCTTCAGCTTTTTTGACTGTGAAATGGACATAATCCTAACATCTAACATTAAAAAGAAATTGTACTGTTATTGGAAGTCTTAGCCTCAGCAATCAGACAACACAAAGAAAGAAAAGGGATCCAAATGGGCCAGGAGGAGATCAAACTTTCATTCTTTGCAGATGGCAGGATATTCTATATGGAAAACCCAAAAGATTCCACTAAAAAACTACTGGAACTGATCCATGAATTCAGCAAAGTGGCAGGATATAAAATCGATGTACAGAAATCAGTTTCATTCGGGAGAGAGGGCAAGATGGCGGAGAAGTAAGGAGCTCCGTACTTGCACTCGCGCCCATACATCACACAGAAAAGATCTGAAGCCATTGGAAACCTTACAAAACCTGAGAGATTGGGAGAAAAAAGACACAGAATCCACTGAGAGAGCCTTCTAACGTGAGTGCGAACCGGGGAAGATAAAATCGGGCCGGGATCGGAGACTCCAG